>NC_046162.1:76553499-76853499 GCF_011064425.1 Rattus rattus | reverse complement strand
CACATCGGCAGGTGCATTTCCCCATCCTTAGCATCCTTTTCCAGTCTCCCGCTCCTTCTGGGTGATTCCCGTCTCCTTTTCATCAATGGCATAAATTTGTAGATTACTTTCTGCAATGACTTGGTTTTAAGCAACATGACGAAGCTGGCTTCTCTCCTCCTGCCAGTCTCCCCAAAGGCTTTCGTAGCAGTTCTCGTTCCAAGACCATCTCCCCTTCCCAGCACTGCTGCGCACGTGTAGCCACACCCTTGCTGGTGAGCCAACCCAACCTCCTTGCTGAGTTACAGGTCGCTGAGAGATCCTGTCTCAAAAATTAGGGTGGGGTCTAGGGAGATCACTCAGTGAATGGAGGAATTTCTGTCCAAGCACCTGCGTTGGAATCCCTAGCATCCCTACAAAAGCCAGGCACAATGGTGCGTCTGCAACCTCAGCTCTAGGGGTCAGAGACAGGTGGATTTGATTGGTTCAGCAAAATCAGCATGCTCTAGGTTCAGTGGGAAGCCATGTCTCAAAAAATAAAGTGGAGAGAGCTACTTCGTACCCACTGTCAACCTCTGTTCTCTACATTGGCATGGCTACACCGGCTATGCACTGTGTACATTTCAACATGGGCCAAGTTTATTCATGATATCATCTTACAATTCATGAATAAATGTTGTTTCCTAGGATGAGTTCCTTAATAAGAAAAAAAATAAAGTCCATGAAAAAAATGACGTTTTTTTAATAGTTCTTTAAAAGAAAAGTCCCCGTGGGAAGCAATTAGGAGAAGGCTCTGTACTTTGAAGAGAACCAAATTCCAGATGGATGCAGATGGCTTGGGTAGTTCTCTAGTATGCGGACTTAGACCTGCTACACTAGGCTTCCCAGTCTCACTGGAGGAGCTGGTAGCTCTCCATTTCCTCTGAGCTAGCTCCGACAGAACATATCCCATCATACCCTGGCCTCTGCCCTCAGCCCAGTGCCAGGCACATCATCAGGGAAGACACCGCCCTTCAGAACAAGGTCCATTCCAGGACTTCCATTCTCTGGCTTCCCGTTTTTTCTCTTCCTCTGACAAATGATCTATCATAAATGAATAGCTTCCTTACAACTAGGAAGTAAAATTTTTTTTATTTTCCACATGGTTTTCACTATCTTCATACTTTCTTGTTTTTAATTAATGAGAACATGATAAAATAGATCTAGGACCCTTGAGTCTACTGAAAATCCAAAATAGCCTGGGCTAGAACATACCTCAAGAGAGAGCTCTGTAGATGCCTGGCTAGGCTCCAGAGGCCAGGAGAAGCCCCATTCTGAACCTCTGACCTCTCTAGGACATAAACACCCCTCTCTTGGTTTCCTCCACATGTACCTCTATCCCACTAATTGCATGTACCAATGTCATGTCCTTCCACCTTCTTACACTTCTTACACTCATCCTGCAGATGAAGCATAGCCAGCCCTTCCTCCCTTCCAAACTGCCAGTTTCTGTGAGTCAACTAATAAGGCTGTAGCCAGTCCCCAAAGCAAATGCTAGGAGACTCGTGAATGGGGCACCTTTATTCAAATATGATTTTCCAAGGTGGATTTCATGCCAAACTTCCCCCTTCCTCCTCATCCCTCCCCTATTTGAATAAGGTGAGAAATGGAGAGAAACTGGAGACACCATCTTTAACAGTGTCAGAAGTCAAGACTCATTACCCCTTGCTGCTCCCGGGCTTTCTAAATGGAGGCCATGCTGTCGGGAATATTTTTCTCTCACCCAGTCTCCTTTCGTCTTCTTGCAGAGTGTGTTGAGGAGAGCAGTGAGCTGTGGTTTTCTTTCCCAAGCCAAGGCAAGCAAGCTGGATACGAGTTGGAGTGCTGAAAGGCCCCCGGGTCACTCCATGGTATGCGATGAATCAGAAGCTCGCTGAGGTATCGATTCACATCCGGGACATTAAAACGAACAGGCAATCCCTGTTGCGACTTCCAGTTCCATTTTTCTTTAAATGTCTATGTCCAAATCCTGCATGCGGTCAGGATATTTAGGAAAATGCTAATGGATTACAAATAATTTGAGTGATTGTTTAGATGCAAGGCTGCCCATAATTATCCCGTCTCACTCGGGAGGTATTCTTGTGTGTCTAGGGAGACACAGCAGATGTTAATGTTCTTGCCTCACCAGGGACCTGAGTTTGGAAAACCAATAATCCTATCAAAAGCCAAGCATAGTGATGCAGCCTCATAGTCCAAGTGCCTAGTGCCGGAGAGGCAGCTACAGCCAGCCGGATCCCTCAGGCGCTCCTACTAGGAAGCCTCTGGATTCAAACCTTTGGATTCCCCACCTACATGAGCACATGTGAGAGATTAGATAGAGATACAGACATACACATAGGCCCAGATATAGACATAGACAGATATGTAGATATATAGATGATATGTAGGTGTAGATGCATAGATATAGTGATATGTAGATAGATAATAGATGTATAGATAAATACATACATAGATATACATAAATAGATGATACATGTGTGCATAGAAATATAGATAAATACATAGATACATAGATATATAGATTTATGGTTATGGATATAAATATAAATATTATATATGTCCCATATAAATACATGCATATAGAGATGATAGATTGAAAGATAGATAGATAGATAGTAGATTGATAGAGATAGATAGATGATAGATAGATAGATGATAGATAGATAAATGATTGATGGTAGATAGATAAGTAGGTAGCTAGATGATAGATAGATAGATATAGATAGATAGATAGATAGATAGATAGATAGATAGATAGATAGATAGATAGATGATTGTCTCATCTATCTTGTATTTGTCTTGTATTTGTCTCAGTCCTACCACCTGCACAATGACAAGGTGACAATGCTTGCTGTGCTTTGTGACCCCAACCCACATTGCACACAATGTACTTAGATGCCTGACATATAGTACATGCTCAAGAACATGTTGATATTGATTACAGGTGTCCTTCAAGATTTGAGGGGGACTGGTTCCAAGACGTGCACAGAAACTAAGACCTTGTTAATACACAAGTACTTTGTGTATTTGCACATAACCCGTGCAAGCTTTCTGTCTCCTCATGTCCCATCTGGATGGCATATCCTGCCTAATGTGATGTAAGTGCTGGCACACTGGTCACACCGTACTGTCCTTGCAGAAGTGACAAGAAATAGACTGTCTGTACTGCACACAGGTGATGCATTCTAAAGAGTTTTGATCTTCGATGGACTATGCTGATAGGAAACCTGTAGCAAGGGATACAGAAGACCAGTCAAAGATGATAAAATGAGAACCAACACAATGATCAGAATTAGAGGGACAACGCAGTTTGTCAGAATTCTTACTAAAGAAGATAAACACCTATCTCGGCGGAGTGGTGGTGGGTCTTCTGCAACCAAAGATGATCAACGGGGTGAAAGGTCAAAGGACTATCTTAGAGAAGCACTTTCTTTGTTGGGGAAACTGAGTCCCTGTCCATCTCAATTACATCTACAGAACACTGAAAGTGTATTTTATTTATAGGGAGCATTGAGGGGGGGGATGAGTGTTTATGGTTGAAATGAATCTAATTTGCATAAGTCAAAGGAACAGAACAAAAAGGGAGAGGAAGGAGGGATGATTTTCAAGGAAAGGAAAATGAGAAAGAGAAGGATGAAGGGATATCAGAAAGCTGCACCTTCTGACAGAAATATTAGATGTAATTCGATGAGTTTTATTTTAGTAAAGAAGTTTCTGGTGTAAGCATTTTTTTTTCCCACAATTTTTCTTCCTCGACTCTGTTTTCACTAGTTTGACCCAAAGGAATTCTGCAGACCATGCTAAAAATGATTTTACCAAAGCTACCACACACTTAAACTCCTAGCATAACTTCTTAATCAATTATGAGCAAAAACCACAACCAGAGCCAGGAAGATGGCTCAGTAGGTAAATGTGCTTGATGTGCAAGCATAAAGACCTGAACATGAGTTCCCAATGGCCACATAAAAGCTGACTTAGACACCCATGCCTTTAATCCCAGCATTGGGAGCTAGGAAAAGGTGGATTCCAGGGATTCACTGGCCAGAGAGTGAGAGACCCTGTCTCGGAGAGATAAGATGGGGAACAATAAAAATAAGGCATTCAATGACTTTCCTCTTCTGTGTGTGTGTTTGTGTGTGCGTGTGTGCATGCATGTGTGTACACACCTGTATATGCATGTGTAAATACATACATACATACATACATACATACATACATACATACATACGCATGTATCTATCTCCAAGGATACCTGAAACTTGGTGGATCACAACATCAATTATTACCACTCTGAACACCTCCTATCATTGCATCGTGTCTATTCAGTCAAAGGCTCTAATAACTGGGCTGAGGAAATATAGTAAAGTGCTTGCATATATACATATTCATACTTATACATATGCACGTATACATGTATACACTTAAACAACACAAAGGAAAAAATTGAGTGCTCATGATGCTTGGTAGATATTTTGTCACTCCTCCAGTCTTCATGCCCCACCCCCTTCCCCCTCACTCACTCTCCACTTGTCTATCTTCCTCACTGCTTCCTCCTTACCAAAAACTGTTCCCCACCCAATGACCACCCTTGCCCGTTCTCTACCCTCTGCTCAAACTTCCTGCATCAGAATGCTCTTCCCTAGCAAAGACTCTGCAGCCTGTCATTGCCCAATGTCACTCTTCATCCGGCCTCCCTCCCACCTCTGTATTCAAAAGTGCCTGGTTTGGCATGGCTTGACTCCCTGCTCTCCTGTCTGTGTCATCAAGTGGGGACACTACACAGTTCAGTCTGGAACCACGGATAGCATGCAATTGCCTGCTTTTGTCTACCAGCCCTCACAATGGCTGGTGCATAATTAATAGTCAAAGATGTTATTAAATGTGTAAATTAATGGCAAAATAGGTAGGAGGAGGGTAAGGAAAATTGAGGGATGGGAGGGCCATCCATCGCCTCTGAATTAGTTATGATCTTTTTTAATATTTGACAAGAACTTTAAACATTAATGTTTGGGGTTGGCGTATAAAGTAATGTTCCATCCTGGCATGTTCACACAGTGTGTCATTACACTTTGTCCTTGTCCACGTCCCTCCCCCACTGTCCTCCTCACTGTCCCAGCACCCTGACTGATTCCCTTCATTCCCCAGCTACTCTCCCATTCTACCCTCTCGTTCTCCTGCCTTCTTTAAAACCTCTTCCTCCACTCTCATGATCCCCTTTCTAGATTCATCACACACACACACACACACACACACACGTATGCACACATGCACCCACATGTATGTGTATATACACACATGCACACACACATGCATCCACTCACACACATGCACACATGCACCCACATGTATGTGTATATACACACATGCACACACGCATGCATCCACTCACACACGTATGCACACATGCACCCACATGTATACACACACACATGCACACACGCACACATACACATACACACGCACACATACATTATTTTAAATCTGGTCTCTAAATAAAAGAAAAAGCATATTTTGTATATTTTCCTTCCAAATCTGCCTTGTTTTGCTTAACATTGTTACCACTTCTTTAAGCGCATTATGTACCAATACAGGCCCAGGTTTCTGTTTACACACAACTCTGGGCTCTCTGGTTGGTTGGTTGC
Organism: Rattus rattus; assembly: GCF_011064425.1. Taxonomy (NCBI): domain Eukaryota; kingdom Metazoa; phylum Chordata; class Mammalia; order Rodentia; family Muridae; genus Rattus; species Rattus rattus. The sequence goes on along the minus strand of NC_046162.1, from coordinate 76,847,839 downwards.
TTATGCAACTGCTATGGTTGCTGCCAAACCTCAAGATCCTTCTTGGGTCAGTGGAATTCATTCCATTTTACACACGATAAACTACAGAGACACCTGGGGAAAGATGTTATCAGGCTCCAAGTAGCAACCTATCCAAGAAAAGTCTACCCTACTTGACTTCTAGCCTTTGGGTACCAGGCCCAGAACTGTCTTTCAGAATCTCTCATGATGATTGGAAGACTTCTCATGCAAAGGCCACGGAGGTCCTGACATGACCATTACTCCATTACCTTATAACAAACATCAGCAGCAGGAGTAGGAGCACCGTCATCAGGAACATATCTTTCCCTTGCTATGGTTGTAAAATGCAAGTAAACACTAAATAAATTCTAACCCTGTTCAAAACTCAGCTTCTTGCCTTGCAACTTACGAAAACACAGATATTCACAAGATGAAATTGGACACATCAGGATCCAGTGGATGGCAGAGCCCATGTGACTCAGAGACGCTTGTTTTTCTGTCAGGTTGGAGACAGGAGAGTTGTGGAAGTAAATTTCTGTCATTTTTGATAAAAGCCTGTATACAACCCCAAGGATACCTGAAGCTCGGTGGATCACAACACCAATCAAAACCACTCTGAACACCTCCTATCATTGCACTATGTCTATTCAGTCAAAGGTTCTAATAACTGGGCCGAGGAGATACAGCTAAGAGGGTAAAGTGCTTACCCTAGATGTATGAAGACCTGAGTTTAGATTCCATGAGAAACTGGAGTGGCTGATTACGTCACATCTACTATTCCAGTGCTTCTGGAGAGAGAGAGAGAGAGAGAGAGAGAGAGAGAGAGAGTGTTTCCTGATATCTGTCTCTGTCTCTGTCTCTCTGTCTCTCTGTCTCTCTCTCTGTCTCTCTGTCTCTCTCTCTCTCTCTCTCTCTCTCTCTCTCTCTCTCTCTCTCTCTCTCAGAGGAAGTTTATTCTACACATAAGGCCAGAGTATGGTGATTACCCATGAAATGAGATTCCATCGGGATGTGCAATTTATCTGGTCCTAAGAACGATGTGTGAAAGTAGAAGGAAGAAGATTAGAGAGAGAAGATGGGATTTACATCCCCTCCCAGATTTAAGAAGCTCTTCCCAGGCACACATTTCTAGCAGAGTTTATGGTGGATGATCCCGTGTATGCTCTATCTTTTCCTGTCACGGAGGACACTCTGAAAAAGAGATTAGCATAGCCATTTACTGTGAAAGAAACTGAGGCTCAGAGGAATTGCATGATTTATCCCAAGGTCACATTGCTGTTTAAGTGGCAGAGTGTTCAAGACAGATGCGTGCCTTTTCCGATCGTTACTTCCTGTTGTGTCAAATGGATCTAGCACATGCGACTCCTGACGCACAGTAAACGGAGAGCATTGGACATCCAGGAACAAACTTCACGGTCACCCAAGCATCAGCGTATAGGGGACATAACAGAACGGGTAACTTTCTAACCTAAGTGCATACTTCCAAGAAATAACTAGCCACCAAGAAACCAGAACTGCTGATTAGACTCTGAGAGGATCCTGTCTGCTTTCCAGACACATGAGACCCTTCGAATCAGCCGTGTCTTCCCCTTCCAACAGAGAGTTTATCGGACTTACTTCTTATCTGACCTGTAAATGCTTTTCACCCTCTGTAAGCACACCAACTCCACATTCTCCGCCTTAGAAGCTGCCAGTCTCTTGGCGAAGTTGAAATCATAATTTTCTTACCATGTCTGTAGCTCCATGGGGTTAAAGTTACTTGAGGAAAAAGAATTATCGCCTTGTTTTTCCGAGGGCTCTGATTTCACAGCGCCTTTGGTTCTGCACCCCCACGCCCCCCAGTGCCCACATGCCTACTCACAGTAGCTACATGGAAGTGTTAGGTTGGAAAGGGACAATGGAATCTCCTCCCCTTCCCCCTCACCAGTATCTCAAAGATCTCTGAGTCCTCGCCAAGAACTGCTGATGAGGCCGAATGTGGACTTTGAGGCAGTTCTCAAAGCTTGCTTCAGTTGTATGGTTGGTCTACAGGTCTGACTCCATTACTCACTGACGCCAAGCTTGACCTTAAGAGTCTGAAGTTCCCTCGGTAATTTCTAATAGACATCAAATATTGCAAAGGGCCGAGTGTGGAGCCAAACATGTTTTGGGCTGGGACTTTTGGGAAAGCTGGAACGGACTCCCCTGAGAGATTTCCAGCAGGGATGGGCTGGAGATCTTGGGCCAAGTTAGATCCCATCCAAATCTACCAGGGCTCGTACTCAGCGTTGGCCTGAATCGGCTGGAAGTTGAGGTACAAGGGTGGGGTTCTTGTTTAATCTCTAATTTAACAAAACTTAGTTTTCAAAACTATGCCCCAAGAGAACTGTGCACGGGCAGAGCGATTCCCGTAGTGGCTTTGTAATTTCATTTTTCGCTGGTTTTTGAGCTTGCCCAGCCAAATGAATTCGCTTTCTGTCATCCACATGTCTTCAGTATGATGGATATATACAGTTTAATCTGAGAAAATTTACTGTAAATGCGGATTGGGGAAAAGAAAAAAAAAAATCCCGTTGAAGTCGGAGGTAAATTCTCTAAAGCAAGCACGTTGTGCCCGGCGCTTTAGCCATCAAGAAAGCAACCGATGCTGCCGGGTCCCAGGGAGGCTCGCACTAATGCGATTTATATCCAAGCTGCGCTCTGCCGTTTATGGAGACAGTGTCATATCCCGAGCTGATGGCCTCGGGAAAGAGAAAAGAGGGAGGGCCCATGGGGCCTGGATAGAACACAGGGAAGCTGGATGCCGGGGGAGGGCTGTGGTTGGAATCCCAGCTCTGCCATCCTAGCCCTGAGCCCTTCCATTGGCAAGGCCTTCCATCGCCGATCTAGCCTGTAAAAGAGGAAACACAATGCCTGCTTTCTTTGTCAGCAGGGAAGATAACACATGTAAAGTAAATACGCAAATCCACAAAATTCTAGGAACTGTAAAAGCGGACTTCTGAGTTCTGTTATCTGCATCCATTTGAGGGCATATGAAATCGGATCTGTTTAGATAATCCCTCGTCATTACGGTCTTAGAACACGATGCCGCCCTCCCCTCCCTCCTTTAAAGGACCTGCAGTAATGAATTACTGCAGAACGCTTAACAAAAATCTCCTCCCAGAATCCAACTTTGACTCCCCCGTTGCCATAAAAAGCTATTTTAAAATACAGACAGTGGGAGGGGCTGCGAGTGACGACTGCCTTCGACTGGCAATGAGCGAAGCTTCCCTCTTCTTACTGGCGACCAATTAATATTCATGTAGTCCCAACCCTGAAGGACTTGCTCCAGTGTTTCATAAAACTGAAGCAATCCATCATCCGAAGGGGCAGAGAGGCCGAATTTCTGAGCACTTTTCCTTAAACTCCACCAGAGAACGTAAGCTCACGTTACCGTCCTCCCCAGCCCACCCCTTCTTTATGAAGTGAAGCTGTTGTGGATAGCTGCGGTCTCGTAATGTGTTTTTGGCTGGCCAAGGCAATACCATAGCTTCAGAAACGCTCTGTAGTAGAAGTTGGCCAGGGTTCTATTGTTTGCTTCTGGGCCATGGCCAGTGGGGTTCGGACATCTGCCCATTGTGTTAGTTCCTTGGGCGCCAGTGGGCTGAGGCTCTCTGCTCCACTGGGAGTTAGGGCTTCTCTCCCCTGAAAAGTGGAGTGACTCACCACAAGCCCCGTATCCCCTCTGACTCCAAGATGAAATCCATTTTTATTTTTAAGTGAGTTTCTTGTTCCAAGCAAGCTGATTTGTAGAAGTATGGGCCGCTGATGTTCTCTGCTAGAAAATAGGGGAATCTCATCACCAACTACGATTCAACATCTGCACACAAAGCTAAAAGAGAGGCGTGCGGATAAGACACAAAGGAACCAGTAGGGTAAAGGGTGGTGGGTGCGCGGGGTTGGAAATTTCACAAGGTAACTTAGTTTTCCCTGCTGTCTTTTTCTTTTAGCCCTGTTGGTAACTAATGCCGAGTCCCCTGGGATTCTTGATATGCCTGTTCTAATCACGTTTGTCACCAGTTAATGAGGGCACATTGAAAATGTTCATTAAGCCGAGGATCCATTTGCAACGAGGGAGTCTTTATTAGCATCTACATCACCCGGCAGTGGAGAGTCCGATGCCTTAACATAGGAACATGCGTCTTAGGAGCTGCTCGGTGAACGTGAGACGTAAAATCGTTGCTCTTGGGTGTGCTTACAGATTATCACACTGCTGACTTGATAAACCACGAGAGTAGATCACTAAAATCACTATTATTTGTTCTATGTAAACTTGAGAAGAGTCCAGTGGGTGTCACCTTGTAAAGATGTATTACTCATAGACTGTTTTCCAATAATGTCAATACATGGGCCCAATCAATCTGAAACCAAGACTTCACCTCAAAACACCACCACCTCCATAGTATGCCCACCTTGCTCCCAGCACCCACTGGGAAAAAAACAAAAAAACCTTGTAGTTCTCCAAAGGGCTCCAACCTAGCATTCCAGGACCAGCAATAATCAATAACTTCCAGGAGAAAAGAAATCCAAAGAGCAGGATATTGGGGTCTTCTGGCCTCTGGATCAAGTAACAGCTGGAGCCAATTCAAAGCCTTGACTGAAGAAAGAAAGAAAAATGGGTGCCCTTCTACTGGCCATGTGTCAGCCTTTCCAGGCTGGCCCTCAACCACCTGCAGATCCAGATGCAAATGGGCATTTTTTTAAAACTAAGGTAATTTTCCCAGCAGATCATAAGCAAAACTCTGTCTGTGGGAAACTGGTTGATAATTAATACCCTCTTAGGTTGTTTTTGTTTAACCCTGTGTGACCCTTTAGTGGACAAAGTCAGGGCTCCGAAGCTTACACGGTCTCTTCCACGGGATAGCTTTCTTGATTCTTTCTAAGCTCCGAGTTTCTCATTTCCCATACATCAAGGCAGAATATAGTGCTTCCTAATGGAAGCCTCTTTGAGATTCCAAGGAGATCCTATTTGTTAAGGTAAAGTAGAATAAAACATGCGTTGCGCAGACTGCGGGATCAGGCAGACGATTGAGCAGTAGTCATGCATGTTGACTTCCTTCTTTGTCAGAGCTACTCTGAGAAGCAAACACATGTCAGTTAATAAAATGACACCAAATATACAGTAGGTGACCAATACATATTGCTCCCATAAAAGGCCGTGAAGTCAAGCCCAGCCAGCTGGGTAACCAGAGTCAGGTCAGATGAGCTCATGGTTTGAATTTCCAGTTAAAACCCATTGTTCCTTGCTTCATCGGAGAGATAATAGCCAGGACCTCCTTAGACTCCTCTTGGCGCTCCACAATTCAACAGTTCAAATGGCTGCCTGTGAAACCCTCCCAGGAGCCCTTCCCTGTCTCTCTGGGGGAGACTGAATACGGGCCAGATGCTCTCAAAGATTAGGAAGGCTTTTAAGTCTAGTCTGAAGGAAAAAAAAATAGGTTCTTCCCTTTGTCTCAGGCCATTATTCCTTCTCTTACTACGGAGAATGCAATTTCCCGTTCTTCATTCTTCTTAGTTTGCTAAGAATATTCATAGGCCATCAGCCTATATGTCAAGACGTCTGCTTGATTACACCGTATAAATTCAGCCCCATTTGTAAGATGAAGTAACTACCATGGGAACAGAAGTGGACATAGTTCTAGTTTGGGAGACACATAGGACCTTTTTTTCAAGCTCAGTAGCTTCCTATCCGAATAAGTATCCTCAGTCCTTAAAGTGGTGTTTTCTGTGCTAGAAGCAAGAAAAGTAAGTGATGTCCCTAGGCAGAAAGTTCCTTGCTTATTTCAAGCTAAGACCTTCCTCGAAGCTGCTTCCATGAGGCTTCAGTTTTTCACTTCCTCCTATCTGACCTGCAAGCGCCTCTCAAAGGTTAAACTCCTCTGTATCCTGGGATATCGCCTTGGTGTTTTGAGTTTCGGTATGAAATGTTCAAGCCCTCAGCTTATAGGGTTCAGCTGTGGAGGCTTTAAAATGAGAGGCTATCCTCGATGGTCGAAGTAGGCCATAGCAGCCAGGCTTGGTCTCAACATCGATTCCTCTCTGTGGTGGTCTGACTGATCATTGCTACCCAGATGTTTGAATGCTTGGTCTCAGATCGACAGAACTCTTTGGAAAGGTTTAGGGTATGTGGCCTTGTTGGAGGAGGTGTTATCACTAGAGGCTGGCTTTGAGGTTTCAAAGGACTCATACCACAGCTAGTATGCCTCTCTGTGCCCTGCTTGTAGATCAAGATGTAAGTCCTCAGCTGTTCCTACCTCCATGTCTTAAGTCTACCATCATGGACTCCAACGCTCTGAAACCATAAGTCCAGTGAAAGGCTTTCTTTTATAAGTTGTCTTAGTCATGGTGTTGTGTTACAGTGATAGAAAAGTAACCAAGAGACCATCCTATGATTTCTGCTTCTTGCTCTCGATCATGTGAGTATCTACCACCTCACAATACTGCTGTCGTGGATGGATTTTTCTCTTGCAACCATGATGGACTAACGAAGTCTATCCTGTCAGGTAAGCTGATCACATTGACAGGAATAGCTAAGGCATGTGGCAAATAGATATCTCTTATTTCTGCCAGAAGATGTTGTCCACTGTGGGAAGGGGCTTCTCTTTCTAGTTAATCCTTCTAGGAAATAACCTCTTGGTTGAATCCAAATCTAATCAAGTTGGTAACAAAGACCAGCCATCAAAGACAGGAACTCTATTTTACTCATCTCTCTGCCTCCAACTCTTCAGAGCATTTCTAACATGCGATGAATTTAATTGGTCCTTTTTACTGCATTTGTTGACTTCTCTTGTTTTTTGTTAGTTGCATGGAGTGAAAACTAAGACGTTCGAATGCAAATAGAGTATTAACTTTGTCCAATATTAAAAATATCTATACTATCCTAGATGTGTTAAACTTTTACGAACCAAATTTTTTGAAAACGGTTTTCAGCAAGCTCAGCACGAACAATTGTGTAACTTTGTACAGAAAGACTAAGAATAGCCTGGGGAATCAGAAGGCCAAACCAAATACCCAAGGAGTTTCTCTTAATTTCCTTAAGGTAGCTTAATCTAATCATATTAAAAAAAAATCCTAGACTTTTCTACCCTGGAAAAAATAATTTGAAAAATACCACTTACAATACATTTATTCAATATCTGACTATCAAAAAAGGTGGAAATGTAATTATAACATAAGAAAGGTTGTTTCCGGAAAACAAAAAAACTAACATCTATTACAGAGACCCTTGTGGTTTAAAATTGAGGCCTTGAATCTGAAGTGGTGATTGTCACCAACTGTACCTAAAAATAGCCCTTATAGGAGAATTCTTTAAAAAATAATCTGAACTCTAAACTAGGTTCCCATCCTTGGAAAATATAGGATTTTACGATTTTGTACTACTTTTTTCCTCTAAGACTTCATTTCTAATTCACTCCCCTTCTGACAGAATCTGATCCGTATTCACACTGGGCTTGGAAACCATGGAATGACCGAAACCAACTCCTCACTACTGCCTCCCAAGGCAGACTTCCTTATGGGATATCGTGTAGAATCACCCACCAGCCATCCAAATACCACCCTTCCCCATAGCCTGGTTTGGACTAAATCTTAGCTTGCCCTGGACAATATCAGGCCAATCCTTTAAGCCATGTGTGGTTGATGTTGGCACCAGATAATCATGATTTCTACCAATCAAGTTATCACATGCTACATGCTGTATGAAAAGAAATGCTGCGTGGAGAGAGTTGGGAACCAAAAGTGTGGTCTTATACCACATGAGAGTGTACACAGCCAGGGCATGAAGGGGGGAGTAGGAGACCTTTCAAGGGTGCATTTTGTCTCGACATCAGAGGATAGAGACTATTCACCGCCAACTGAAAAGAACTACAGAGTAATGGGGTCACAACTTCATTTAGAAGCTGAGCAGCTAACAGAAGCCCTGCTGCTGAGAGTTCAAGTCCTGTATGTGACAGTGAGAGACATTGGGACGTCATTCCTAAACGGGATGTCTTCACCAAGCCCCTCCCCTCTGGACTCAGGGGAGATGAGGAGGCAGACAGTAAGAACCAGTGGAGATGGAGGACACCAAAGGGAACAAGGCCTTCTTAACACAGTAGGACCAATGCACATTTGAAACCACAGATACTGGGGCAACATAGACAGGACTTGACAGATGGAGTCAAGAATTTGAAGTGAACTGCCACCGTTACTTTAAGAGGGTATATCAATTTGACAACCATTCACAAAGAAAAACATACAAGCCACACTTAAGGAACCATGCCCAGCCTTAGATGGCTAACACAATACCAACTCAGTGGTAATTTTGGAGATTTTCTTTCTTTCTTTCTTTATTATTATTATTTTTTTTTTGGTCTCACTTCTTTGGGCATGTTTTATCTTCCTGGTGTTTTGCTTATATATTATGGTTTCTGATTTTGTGTTTTAATAGTGATTTGTGTGTGTGTGTGTGTGTGTGTGTGTGTGTGTGTGTGTGTGTGTGTGGTGTGGTGTTGGTTTTTCTTTGGGGTTTTGGTTGTTTCCGTGTTTGTGTGTTTTGTTTAATTCTGTTTCATTTTTTTGTTTGTTCTATTAGCCTGTCTGTCTTCTAAAAAAAAGAGTAAAAGAGAGAGGGAGCATGGAGTTGGAAGAATGGTAGGAAGGGGAGACCTGGGAGAAGGTGAGGGATGGGAAACTATGATCAGAGCATCCTGCATGAAAAAAAATTAAAAAAATAAAGAGAGAGGTAAATAACCTGTATATGCTTATGCTACCTTGGAGAAGAGAAGGGAAGGAAATGCCAGCCTTGTGTAGACTTGCCTCATAGTTCACCAGAGCTCTCTAAGTTGGAGGCAGAATTAAAGGTCACAGTGATGAAGTCTAGCATTCAATGCTGTATGTGTATTTGTTCAAACTCTGAAAAACACAATTTAAAGCCGTGATCCTAGTCACCAATCCTAGCCAGAAAGACTCGTTTTTCACACTTCACCCCACCCACCTCTACCTCCTTCACTTCTCTCTCAACATTACCAAAATGAGAATTTGGACTTGTTTTTTGTTTGTTTGTGTAGTTTGCTTGCTCCTTATTTGGGATAATTGCAACTCAGATAAATAATGACGTGTGTTGGCTATTGGGGCCCCTGATAGGTTCAAAGGACAAATCAAAAGGCTTGAAATGTTAAGGGAAATCCTAGAGGCAGTGTGCAGGGATCTGGAAAAAGTGAAACATTGACTGAAGCAGATGGAGAACAAAAGAGAAAAACCAACTAGAAATAGGTATCATCTAGCTGTCCATCATCTACTCATACATCTATCCATCCAACTATCCATCTACTCACATAGTAGGTATTCACCTCTATCCTTCCAACCATCCATCATCTATATATGTCTATGTATATCCATATGTTCGTCTCTCTGTCTACCCATCTATTCATCTATCTGTCTGTGTATGTATTATCTGGTATCTGTCTATCTACCTGCCCATCTGCCTATTCATCCATTAATGTATGTATATAATGCCTATCCATCCATCCATCTGGCATCTATCATCTATCTATATTTATCATGTATATATCTGTAGTTATTTATACATAGTAAGATATACTATAAGGAATTAGCTTACTCAATTATGGAGACTAAGAAGTATCAAGACCTATCCTTCAAAAGCTGGAGATGCAAGACAGCTGCTGTTGTGGTTTAAAGACCTAAGTACCAGAAAGAGGAAGCCACACATGCCAATTTTAAGCTAAGAGTCTTAAGCTAAGAATTTTAAGCTGAATTCTGGTCCTCAAAAGACTAAAGAAAGTCTGCCTGTATCAATGAGGACCATCCACCGAACTCAAATGCCAGTCTCTTCCAGAATGCACCCAGGAGTCATGCTGACCCAGCTATGGAGCATAACATAGTCCATCTAAGTGACACATAAAATTAACCTTTGAACTCACAGCTTAACATCTGACCATCCAAAGACAGAATCTTGGCTCTTTATAAAATCTCTCCACTCCTTAGCATGCCCATGGTAACTGTAAAAATCAGTATATTCATCCATGACAACTAGCTTACTCATTGCTTGTAGACATATACACATATCGTTATGTTAAACTCTTATCTATCTATACCAAATAAACCTTTATTATTCATGACTTTGCTTACTTATACATTTGGATGTTTATAAGTGTATAAGTTGCTTTGTGAATTTGTTGCTGGCTGTTGCATACGTATGCAAGAGAAGAGTAGAGTATGTACCTAATGTGTATTTGGAGGTCAGAGGATGGTCTCTGTCTCTCTGTCTCTCTGTCTCTCTGCCTCCCTCTCTCTCTCTCTCTCTCTCTCCCCCCCCCCTCTGATCTAGACCTCACAAAGTAGGCTAGGCTGGCCAGCTCCAGGGATCGCTCAGTCTCCATCACTGCTTAGAATTACAATCATGCACCCTGTGCATACCGGTGATTGACATCAGGTCTTCGTTTACACAAGGCAAGCACTTTACCAAATGAGCCATTTCCCCAACCTCATTAAATGAACTCTAATTATAAATTAGAAAATGGGACGAAGTTTGAGAATAAGCTAGGAATAAGAAATAAAGCAAATTAGAAAAATAATTTACAAATTATTGTAATCAGAACGGAAAATATAAACAGACTCTGCTGTTCCTGAATGTATAACCAGCGAGGGAAGGATACAACTCTAAAGAGAATTTGAGAAATATTACAAGACAAATTATAGTTTTCCCTTGATTGTCTTAGTTTATGGGTGTTTTCCGAGAACATTTCTTAATATCCCCCCTTTCTGAAAAGTGCCCTGCCTTGAGCAACTAAATATTCCTGCTAATGGTCACCACAGTGAGTTCAACCAATCAAGTGGGACGATGTACTCATGTGATGCTGAGCCATGGAGGGAGAAAGGATGGACAAGTTAAAGAAGGTCCAGGGAACAGCACAGAAGATGAGGCAAAAAGATTGTAAGAGGAGGATGAGGAGTGCAATGAAAGGCTGTTTGATGAACACAACATGGGTATTGCATACATGAATTTACCAAAAATATGTGGTTTCCAGTGCAAGATCATGCCACGTAATGCTGGAGGAGAGGGCAACCCAGGGGTCCACCCCTAGCTGAGACAGTATTGGAAGTTGATGGATGTTACTTTTTGGAGGCAAAACCACTAGGAGGATATCCATGTCCATGTCCCAGTTGATGACCCCACACCCATGCTCATATGGGCAGTACTAACTGGGCAGTACTGGTTGGTTAAAACGGACAACAACCATAATTTCTAACAGTAGCCATGAGTTGGGAGAGAGATATGTTTTAGGGAGGGAGGTCATAGAGAGAGTGAGAATGAGGGTAAATGGGACCAAGATACATTTTATGCATGTATGAATCTTTCAAAGAATAAGTTAAAATGCTGATTAAAAGTAGAATGGGAAAGAAGCATGGCGTGAAAGAGACCATGAGTCGCAACTGGAAGTATGGGTGACTTGGGAAATCCAGAGGGCTTGGAGTTAGAGTAGAATTCAGTAAGCTAAAGGAGAAAGTTGTAACTTTATGAGACTATGTAGATCACCGTTGTCTCAATCACGAGCACTCAGACAGTGGAGACCAGTATATATTAAGGGCAATAGAAAGCCAAGAAGAACCTTGAATTGATCTGATGCCATGCACTTGCAAGATGTACTGTGGACATGAGAGGTATGGACCCAGATGGTCAAGGACATGTTTGCTTAGAAGCCCTTGGGGAACTGATGATTACACAACAAACTAATATCGTTTCCTTACACATTCCTGTGCCAGGGAATGGTCAACAGGCAGAAAGCACTCAGCATCCATCTACAGTTGTTTCCATTTCAGCACAATTATTGAGGAAAGATTACATGCTAGCACAGGTTGTTCCTCATGTAGTTTACATACCATATTCGAAGCACACTTCAGCCTTGCGATCTGAGCTGAGTTTGTAGGTTACTCAACATTTGCTGGAGTATTCTCTTCACTCAGGGAACTGATTCTCCTCAGGAGGCCCAATCCACTTTCACACAGAAATACCATATTTTATTTAAGACAAGGTGTAGTTGAGAATGGAGATTGTCCCCTGATGAGTTCTCAAAGACTCAATGGGACCTGATTGCAGATGTGTGTGATCAGGGACAGAGAGGGAGGTCAGTCACCCTGTGAGACAGAGCACTGCTCAAGCCAGGGAATTGTTTTCAAGGTATGTAGCATTATCAATAATATAATAACAATGATGTAAAACATTCCCTCCTAGCAAAGTTGCTGCTGTCTTCACAGGATCAGCAGTGCTTGCTTGCCAGAGTCCATCATGATAGGCCCTGTGGACACTTGGTATTCCTTTAGAGGAGAGATTGTGGGTCATTAGACCCTGACCTGATATTCCAACCACTCCTCCTAATCACTAGTGTGTGATTTGGTTCTAATTGCATATGGACCTGGAGGTCTATGGAAGAGACAAGAGTATATAAGGTGGAGAAGAATAGGAAAACGGGGATCCACAGTTATGAAGTATCAACAGAAATAATTTTGTGGTTGGGGGTCACCAAAACATGAGAAACTGTATTAAGGGGTCACAGCCTTAGGAAGGTAGAGAATCACTGGGCTAGAGAAACAGAACTTATAGAACTAATAATTTAAAGAGTATTTATTAGAACAGCTTTCAGGCTGTGGTCCAGCTAATCCAACAATGTCTGTCTACCAACAGAAAGTCTAAGCATTCTGTAGTTGTTCGGTCCACAAGGCTGGATAGCTCAGCTGGTTGACAGAGTGCGACATAAACCTAAAGAATTGGGCTCTAATGTCACTGAAGGAATAGACTTCTTAGTGAGAGTGATTGCAAGCAGACAAAAAAAGCAAACTTCCTTTTTCCATGTCCTCTATGAAGGCTGCCAGTAGAAGGTATGGCCCAGAGTAAAGGTAGATCTTCCCACCTTAAAACAACTGGATTAAAGGTGTATCTTTCCCCCTCAGAAGATACAAATTAAAAGTGGGTCTTCCGGCTTCAAATGATTTAATTAAGGAAAAAAAAATCCCTATCAAGTGTGCCTAGTGGTTTGGGTTTTAGTTGATTTCAGGGATAATGAAGTTGACAACAAAGAACTCCCATCACAGTGGCTGTGGAAATGGGGGAGGAACCATGTATATTGGATGATGGCTTTCCAGAGCGACTACATTGGGTTAACCCAAAGTACTATTAGAAGACTCTTATTTATCCTTTATAAGCCACCCAAAATATTACATTCATTCTCTAGGTTGAACTTTAGAGGGATCACACTTTAGTCTTGAACTTTAGAAAGAGAGGGTAGATACTTTGACCCAGAAAGAAATTCTCATATCTTCAGAGGCTTAGGTATTACCTCTGAGACCCAATTCACACGGAATGAAGTTAGAGAATTGAGTAGCTACATTCAGGGGACAGGACTCCATGTTAGAGAGAAAGAAAATCCTCTTAAAGCAACATACTGGATGATGGCTTTCCAGAGCGACTATGTTGGGTTAACCCAAAGTACTACAGTTCAAGGGTGAACTGTAGAGCCCCAAAGGAAGGTGGTACCCTGTTCATGAGGAAAGGAATATGAAGAAATAGAATGTCACTGTGGAATGGTACAGGGTTCAAGGACAAAGCTGTCTGAGTTCACATTATAACTTGTGCTGTTAGACTAGAGTTTTAAAGGGATTTTTTCTCTCTTTTTAGTTTTTTTCAAGACAAAGACAGGGATTTTTGTTTATTTGTTTGTTTTGTTTTGTTTGTTTTTGGGGGGTGCAAGGGCAGCTTTGGCCGTTCTAGAACTCACTCTGTAGATCAGGCTGGCCGCAAATTCAGAAATACTCCTGCCTCTGTCTCTGTCTCAGCCTCTGCCTTCAGAGTGCTGGGATTAAAGGTGCACACCACTGCCACCCGGCTGAGTTTTGAGATTTTGAACATCAATTTCTTCCAGAAATGGAAATAATTGGTCCTAATTATGCTGGTGGGAGTAGATGTGATAATATTTGTAAAGTCCTTAGCTCAATGCCTAATTCGGAGTATATGTTTATTAATTTCAGGAACTCTAGAAAACGTCTACTGGTGAAGTTGTCATCCACATATAGTAATATCTACTCCAGAATTCTTGTAAATTTGGTGCTTGTTTTGGGGAAACATCTGAGAGATGTTCCCCCCTTTTATCTACTTGGAATCTTCCTGAAGTAAGACTATTAACTCCTCCTGGTGCCAGGTTTACACATTGGAAATTTACAGATCCCCTGTCGTATACCTGCAAATGCATGCTGTACCTTGGTGATGAGAACGTCTGTCTGTCTGCAGGCCGGTGGCTACAAAACCTTGTCCTAATGGGAACGGACTCCAGTAAGCAGAGTCAAAGTGGCCATATCATAACTTCTCTTTGTCTCAGTTCAGAAAGAAAAGGTGCCGGATTTCAGACAGCCATGCAAACAAAATAAACAGGCATGCAAATGAGATGTGCCCTGGATGCGGGTCTGTGTATGTTGGCAGGAAAAGCGCCGAAACTTACAAGTCTGTGTTCTTTTGCGTCCCCCCCCCATCTCTTTTGTCCCTTTCAATCCAAAGGAGTTATTTTTAAAAGCCCGAGTGCCTGGTTTTGATCATAATGTCAGGGCAGAAGGGGAGATGACTTTGACTTTCACCAGTAGCTGTTGTACAACCAGTGAGCTTCAAACAGCGGGACCTCGTGTTCGGGCATCAATAACACCAATGACGTGAGAGCAGAGTGAGGTTTGTTGCTTCCCCTTTCTGTTCAAACATCTCTCAGAAAAAAGCGCAGTAAAGCTATCATTTGTTTGTTAACCTACTCCTCCTCGAGTTCTTCTAGACTTCAGTCCCAGGCCCAGTCAAGTGTGGAACGCATATAGAATTAAGTAATCATATTTAATCTTTATCAATGGGGCTTTGAATCCTAGGGTAGAAAGAAGATGTTAGCATCTGGGTGTGTTTCTACGTGAAATCTACCCAGTAGAGGGGACCTTCAGACCACCTATCTCCATTCAACAGCAGGAAATGCATTAGAAACTCAAGGGGTTCCCACCATCAATAGCAGGGTGGATCCCCATGAGTCATATAGTGTTCTGATTCTTCAGAATCGAAGCTGTCAGTGAGGGAGCTCTGTGTGGTGGTTATCAAGATCCCGGCCAACTCAGAGGGAAGCACAATGCATTCCTGGCAGAGGACAGCTCGGTGCTGATGCTGCACTTTCTGTGTTCTAATGTTTTTCCTGGGGAAAGGGAAAAAAAACCAATATTGCTTCTGTGGCCTAATAAATGTTTGGCCCGTGTCTAAGAGACCAGAAAAAAAAAAAGAAAAAGAATAGCTTACACCATCTAAACTTTTGATAGAGAGTGAAGATTTAGCTAGTGTAATAATGTCTGCTTATACAGAATTAACCAACTTGGAAAAAAGTCTCCCTGTGCCAATCACCATATTTCTCAATTTTCATAGACTAATGATATGTGAGCATAATTATCTATTAAAATGTGTCCTTGTATGCATGTGCGCGCGCGCGCGCGCACACACACACACACACACACACACACACACACATGCATGTGCATGCACACCCACCAAGAGAAAAGAATCATGAAGTTTTCTACTCATGAGATTATTAATCTTCTATGCTAACCTTCAGTAAACAAACTTCAGACTTATCAAATCTGCAATCAAATCTGTTAGTGTGCTATGAGAATTGTATTCACAACTAATCTCAAATTAGCTTGATTTCATCAACAATGGAATTTCATCACAGTCTTACAGAGTGACAGACATTGAAATCAGCCCTGACTCTGTCTTATTTCTTCACCGACATCAAATGCAACAAACCTCCCCAAGGATAACCAAGGACCAGGTAGAAATGGCGAATCAACCATTTCTAATGGTTCAACCTAGCCCAGCGGAGACTTTCTTCCCGCAAATAAAGAGTGGACCGTTGATGCAGCTTGACTTCCAGTGTCTCACCTAGATACCTTTCGCATTGACAGCCCTGCCTTCTTAAAGTCCTTTGCTATCAACTGGAGACCGTGGAGGGGTGAGGAGACACGTCATCTAGTACAGTCTGGAAGAAAGCAATTGTCTGAGTTGGTTTAAATGTTCTGCAGAGTCTAGAAATCATGACTTACAAACAGCCCGTAGTGGAGTTGATTCATCTCTATAAGTCATGCATACTCCTAGAAGGACAAAAACACAACTGACAAATGCCTCAGTCATGAAGAGTTGGTATAGAGGCTAGAGAGATGGCACAGCATTAAGAGTACGCACTATTCCTACAAAAGACCTGGGTCTGGTTCCCAATGCCCACATCGGCCTGTAACTTCAGGCTTTAGGACACCAGCACATACCCACACTCAAGTGCACATGTATGAAGAAAAGTAAATGGGTAAATCAGAGGTTGGGACAACTCATCCACAGATAAAAAGAATCGTACTCCTAGGAAATGAGAAAATAATCACCCTTTAAATGCCCAAGCACCCGGAATCAGTAGGTAGATATGGTTTAGCTGAAAAGCTTCCTTCAAATCAGAGACACAATCCTCACTTATGAGAATCAAAACCTTTACTTGGTGTAAAGGTTGGTTTTAGCAAGGTGACCTGTTTTCTGCATCTCCCTAGAAATGTTATTCATTTCAAGACAAGTGAGACATACTGCAGGGTGGAGGGTGGGGGGAGATAATGTTTGAAGTTTAGCAACTGGTTTCAAACTTCCTAAACCTTCTCAAACCAACTCTTGAATTTCAGATTGCTTCCATTATAAATTAACTTCTAATGAAATCTTTAATATTCTTTTAAAACTTCTTATCAGTGTCTTATAAAATTAATACCTTTCAATCTTGCTCTGGAATTAATTGTTCTGTTCTCTTTTGTGTGCTCATTATCCTCGAGCCCCTGGTTTTATTGTTTCCTTTCTCTGAACCCCTTCAGGAGTCTTGCATGGGGAATGGGTTGCTGGGTTTTGTCTGGGTCCCCACAATGTGTGTAATACATTTAATCTTATTTTTATTACGCAGTATGATAAGACTTCTTTTATAGTCTGTCCTCATTTTGGGTGATTATATTAGTTTTCCCAAACTCAGAACCCACTTTTAAAAAGGAAAAAAATTGTATGCAGCTGTCCTTTTAGTCCCTACCAAAAACCAGCATACCCCCTACCAATTCATCAGAAGACAGCATAGCCCATGGAAGTTCTCTAAGACACAGGTACCAAGGAGAAAGAAGATAGGCAAGAGATTGACAGGAGCTCGATGGAGGAAGGGAAAACATTCTAAAGAGGCCCGACACCTGGAAAAGAAATGAGGAAGGAGAACTGGATAGAAAAACCCCCACTTTCTGATCAGCTTTGAGAACATCTCTCTCCAGGCAGAAGAGCCACACAGCACAGTCACCTGCTTTAGGCAAAATGGCAGCACAGGCCCAGGGTCCTGCCAGTGGCCCAGGGTCCTGCCAGTCCTTGCCAGTAGGCAAGGCCTCTGTGAATCCCATTAGAGCCCAAAGTTGCATGCACAGCCTTCCCGTGCCTCCAATGTTCTCAGCAAGTTTATTTCATTTATATTTGAAGATGCACTCCGTTTCGGCTTTGCATATCGTCACAAACCCCCACACATAGTGATATATTTGAGCTTTATATCTTTACTGAACTAACTGCATTCAGCAACAATAACAACAGCCTGTGACTTTCTATTTCAAATGTATATAGATTGTGGGTTCTTACTCATATCTAAAGTAGGCAGTAAAAATACTCAATTTCAATAGCCGTTGCCTACGTTGGCACTGTTCTTTTCTATCAATTTCACAGATGTCTGATACTCTTAGAGTAAACCCACGTAGATTTTATCAAGCGTTTTAGTACATAGTTCATATTTCCCCATTTTGACATATTTTTGTCCGTGAGTGACTGCACGGCTTATTATGCAGGATCTGAATTTTTGCCCACACCCACTCCAGAGTTTCCTCCCACTGCGAAGGTATTACCGATCCCAGGGCTTATAAAGGAGAAAGGGCTTGTTTTTCTTCCTTTCTACATGATTTAAGTTTCCTCCTTGAACATTAAGGGACCATTTCAGATATGGAATGCAGACACAAACATTGTGCCCTTATATTTTTTAAGGTATGGGCCCCCTATCCATTGTGGCTTGTCTTTCAAGCTGGTTTTACCCAGATAGCCAATAGGATTCTCCTTTATGCCTTTTAGAGGTGTGAACTGTTGCCCCTGTGCCTTCCACAATCCAAGTAATTATCCCTCCCCTCCTCATTTGATCCTTTCTGCATACTCACCCATTGTTGTGACCACCGCTCACCTGAAAATATGCAGGAATTGAGCATTTACGTTTGGCAGTGCTGATCTTTACTGGTCAAAGAATTCTAAGATCAATTTTTCTAGACATGTAGCTAAACTCTACTCTGAAAGAAAGAATCAGGCTGAAATGTGTCACCCCATCTTTAATCCGCATCCCTTCACAGTCTCCAGCACTCATCTGGGGGGGGCAGGGAAGGATCCCCGTCATCTGTGTTTTATTAAGTGTCTGATCTCCTGTAGGAGAATACGGTTCTCTATTTTCTCAACTTTTCAGCCCAGTACCAGAATTTAGAGCCAAGGAAATTATAGGTAACCACTTTCTAGTAGGAAAGAAAAAAGTCCCCGGAGCTTCATAACATCCTACACAGGGAAAACAATCTTCGGGTCTTTAAGTCGCTATTTAGAAAATTCTCACACTATAAACCAAGCGTAACACAATTGATCTCTAAACAGGAGAAAGGAAGGGTAAATCAGCCTGGCTGGAACTTCAACTTTAAAGTTTCTCCCCCCCCTCCCCTTGAGGATTTGTTTGTCCCTTCAGTTTCCTTGGTTAAAGAAGGAAAAACTTGTCCGACTTGCCATGTGCCAAACATGGCGAGAATCCTCACTTTCTAAAGAACATTACAACTTCACTGATTGTTACGCAAGATGGTGGAAAGTTTGACTCTCTGAAAATCGTCTTGGGTTGTATATGGTTCTTGGGACAAATGGGATGGTATTGATAGTGTCGGTGGAATCTTTTACTCAGCTCCCGGTTACTCCTCCATCCTCAAATGTACCTTCCCAGCTGCTCCTGATATGTGTGCGTATCAAGACACCTTAAAACAACAACAACAACAACATTGAACACCTATGGCTTTACTTACAGCAACTCTAACCATCTACAAGCCCAGTGAGACCAGTATTCTCTGCATGAGGATGGAGACCATCATTCATGGTTTATTGTCATCCTTGAACCTGTATTGAGTGTCTACTATGTCCAATCATTCTTGCTAATGTTCATGATACGATGTTAAGTAATGGCCTAGGTTTTTGAAGACAAGCTACGTAATTCTGGCAAAGAGGGGGAAAGAAGTGAAGTGGAAGCTTCTGGTTATGTCACATGATGCAGACATGTCAATGTTTTGCTGAGGAAGGACCCCCGGAAGGACATGAGATGCTTAGAGAGAGCATGAGTCGGACTCAGCCGTCAGTGAAGCGGGCTTGCATAGCTAGCTGTGCAACGTTTCAATTGGTCTCTCATCTTTGCTGATCTTCACTTTGTTGAGAGGGGCACGGCAGAGAACTCCTGGCATTCCAGCTAGTCCTGATCTCTCCCATTGACTCGTGCTGATTCAGTGGAGGCCTGGCAGTTTCTGCTGGATTGTGCCATCACATAATCTGATATCAGCTGATTTGTGTTTGGTACCCTGACACTATTGGACTGGGCCACTGGTATCCTGGCAGAGACTGGAATCTCCCCAAACGTCTACTTGTAACCAGTTCCACCTCCCTTGTCCTATTTACCACCATCCTCAAGCTACTTGAATTTGTAATTCAAAGTTTCAGACTCCTGAGACTTCCACTGGGTGATTGAAGAGAAGCGTCCATAGGATGACTCTTAGGAGCATTGTCTATGGCTCTTGGGAACATGGTAGGATGCTGTACTGGCTGGTTTTGTGTGTCAACTTGACACAAGCTGGAGTTATCACAGAGAAAGGAGCCTCTATGAGATCCAGCTGTAAGGCATTTTCTCAATTACTGATCAAGGATAGGAGGGTCCATTGTGGGTGGTGCCATTCCTGGGCTGGTAGTACTGGGTTCTATAGGAAAGCAAGCTGAGCAAGCCAGGGGAAGCAAGCCAGTTAATAACCCTCCATGGCTTCTACATCCATTCCTGCTTCCAAGTTCCTACCCTGTGTGAGTTCCAGTCCTGACTTCCTGTGGTGATGAACAGCGATGTGAATGTGTAAGCTGAATAAACCCTTTCCCCCCAAACTTGCTTCTTGGTTATGGTGTTTGTGCAGGAATAGAAACCCTCACTAAGACAGATGCCAAACTGATGCCTCGATGGGACATCAATCAAAAGGATTGCAACAGGGCCACATTGATCTTTTGCCTAGAGTCACATCACAGCTATGACTTATGTGCTGTCTCCTGCAGACTTGAACATTTTCTTTTAAGAATTTCTTCACTGCTTCTGGAAGTCTCAGGAATGTTCAGTCTATGATAATGAATAGGGTTTTTTTTTCCTTGTTCTTTGATTCCAACACACAATTTATTTACCACACATTCATGTAGTATGGTGGGGATCATAGAACAAGGACCTCTGAGGGCATGTCTTTGTGACATAAATGACATCATGATATCAGCTAATAGAAAATTCATCCACTCAAAACATGTGAAAGAAAATTCCAGCATGTGAATGGCACTCTATGTAGCGTAAGTGCACAAGCACATTCTATTGCATGTGGTTCAAAACAGTGCCAACCTTTACTCCTGAATGCACTACTCAGACTCTGATGATGAATTTTATCTCTACCAATACAGAAAGAAAGGCACCTGGAGGGGACAGGGACTCCATAAGACCAACAGAGTCAACTCACCTGAACTCTTGGGGGCTCCCAGAGGCTGAACCACCAACTAAAGAGCATGTATGGGCTGAACCTAGGCCCCCTGCACATATGTAGCAGATGTGCAGCTTGGTCTTCATGCAGGTCCCCCAATGAATGGAGCAGGGGCTATGTCTAAATCTGTTGCCTGCCTGTGGATCCTGTCCCCCTAGCTGGGCTATTTTGTCTTGTGCCTAGTCCTGCAGTGACTTGATGTTTCAGGGTAGGTTGATACCAAGCTGGGGCCTCCCCCTACCCAGAGGAGAAGGGGAGGGGGAGCTGAGGGGGGACTGGGAGGAGATAGTACAGATACGATCAGGATGTAACATGAATAAATAAATTAATGGGAAAAGACACATTCAAACTACAACACACATTCAGTGTACAAAGAGCAATGTTTTACTAAGAGGGTCTGGCGCTGTTGTTGAATTTGTTATGAATTACAAGAAGTCACTGATTTGGCCACTAACCAAATGATCTCGTTAATATTCTGGCATGCAAAATATTATCAAAAATTAGAAAATAGCTTACTTATGAATTGGGCTCTTATAAAATGGACAATGCTGGAGCTCTGTAAATGGTTCAGTGAGTTAAATGCTTACTGTACAAGCATGAGATCCTGAGCTCCCATTGCCCAGCACCCACACAAAAGGCTAGGCACAGTGGCATACTCTGTGATCCCAATACCTGGGAAGCAGAAACTGGCAGACCGCAGGGGTGCACTATATTTAAACACTTGGTCTCCAATTGGTGGCACTGTTTGGAGAGGTTTGGGAGGGGTGGTCTTTTTGGAGAAAGTATGTCACCAGGGGTGGATTTTGAGAATGTATAGCTTCACTCTGTTCTATGTTCCAGTTCTCTTCCTCCCTCCCTCCCTCCCCCCTTCTCCCTCTCTTTTCTTCTCCCTCTTTCTCACTCCCCCTTCCTCTCTTTCTCTCTCTTCCCCCCTCACTCTCTCTATCTCTCTCCTTCTCCCTGTCTCTCTCTCCCTGTCTCTCTTTCCCCCTCCCCTATCTCCCTCTCTGTGTCTCTTCCCCTTCCATCATCCCTCTTCCCTCTCTCCCTCTCTTCCCTCTCTCTCCCTCTCCCTCTCCTTCTCCCTCTTTGTCTCTCTCTCTCCCGGGTCTCCCCTCTCCCTCTCTCTGCTTTGTGTTTAAGCTCTGAGCTCTCAGCTCGCTTCCTGCCCTTGCCGCCCTGCCTGCTGCTCACCCGTCCTGCTTCCAGTTGTGACAGACTCTTAACGTCTCTGGAACCACGAGTCAAAATAAATTCTTCCTCACCTTGTGCTTAGTCGTGCTCTTTTATCCCAGCAACAGAAATGAAACCAAAACAAGCATCCTGTAAGGGAGTTTGTGCTGTCGATTGCTAAATCTTTGTTCTTCTATTGAAGGGTAGGACACTGGGAATAGTTTAGGACATCTCACAGCTGACCATAATTACGGGAAGCTGTGTAGGTTGAGTGTGAAGCATGCTTTCTTAGTTTGTTTATAGGATCACTTGATCCCCAGCTGGTGGTACTGCTTGGGGAACCTGTGGCACCTGTAGAAGGAAGAAGGTTGAGGTCATTATGCAGGTGAAGGCAGGTACAGGATAGAGTGAGGCCTGTCATTGGACGGACGGGAGGTGGGAACAGAGGTTTTAGAAGGAGAGGGAGGAGCAGAGAGAGAGAGAGGCGCAACATGGAGGCAGACGTAAATGACCCTTGCCATGCATCTCTACATAGATACTGGTTGTTATGAATATTTCCTAAGTGATAGATTTCTATAGGCAAATTTAGCTTATCTAGGTGGGCAGTTTACTTCCTTATCAATTGGTTGTAAGTTAATTGTGAAGATGTATTATATACTGAGTATTTAATATATAGATCTGGTGTTTGTTGAGTAATGATCTCGCTGGGTCGTTGGGAGTGTGAGCAAAGTCTGTGACAGGAAGCCATGCTAGGCTATAGAATGCTTCATCCCAGCAATGACTTAAGCAACTAATACGGAAGCCTAGTGAGAAGAGGGACCTAGTAATTCAAGGCAACGGCACATCCTGTGGTGTTCAGAAAAACGCATTAAGAAAACAAAGGTCCCTTTAACACTGGCCTTGCAAAGCGATTCCCCTAGAATGAATCGAAGCTGTGATCTCTGGTCCACTAAACAGCACACCTAATGGTTACAGTCATGCTAACAATTCCTTTCCAAGAACACCATCCTATACTGGAAAACTTCAGAGACTGCAAGTTTCTTGAGAATTGAGTCATAAAGAGTACACACGGCAGACTGCAGCCCAGGCGCTGCGGGGCGGGGAAGAAGCCAGAAGCCTGAGTCCCACTCTCAGAGTGGCTTGCTCTTCCACATAGCCATCCTGGTCCAGAGGCAGCACAGTGACTGGCTCCGTGACGAATGGGAGCCCCGCTATACATACCCCATGCCCCGCTGTACATACCCCACAAAAGCTAGCAGCACATTCATTCCAATCAGCATGCGGCTGCCCCCTGCAAGCCCCACTAAGCTATAACCACACCCGAGAGGCTCCTGCTTAGAATGATGAACCTTTCTAGACCCCTCAGATCAACAGCACATTCATGAGCCTTAGTGAGGATGGGGCCCCTGCTACCCCTGCTGGCCTCCTTGTCTTAGTTGTCCACAGAGCTCGGGGGTTAGGAAGCACACCAACTGCAGCAAATCCAAAGGTCCAAATTCAGTTTTCAGGATCGAAACTCGGGGGCCCAGTTCACACCTAACAGAAGCAGCAATCCCCAGAGTTAATCCCCAAGGAGCCCACCACCACTGAAGCAAAACAGCAATAACATGGAATTGGAACTAAAGTTGGCCTGCTGGACTGTGAACTCCACGCCTCCTTTCTGTGGTAATCAGAAGGGAAACTATTAGAAACCAAGCCAGTCGCTACTGACTATAATTTTAGCGACGACTGAGGTGGGGGGGAAATGACGAAGATTGAAAAGATACCGCTCGTACGTCACTCCGCAGATGGGCAGAGGGATTCTTTTCCTATCGGTATCAATGGGATCAGAAACTATTTAAAGAAATAAAAGCAACGCTGCCCATAAAGTCCCAACCAGGGTTCTAGAATGCTTGGAAATAATCTCATCAGGAGCCTTCGGGAATGATTGGGTCCCAGGAGCAGGGTAAAGAAATCACAGACACTGGGGTTTGTTTTGTTCCAAAAACAAAACAAAACGAAACCTGAATAAACCAGGACATCGGTGATACAGAGCTATAAGGTCCTGCAATATTCTATTTTCAAAACAAGACAGAATCAACTCCCGCTCCCTAAGGGGATCCCTACTCCCCAGCGCTGGGGCTGCCTTGGGAGGCCTGGCTTTTCCTTCTTAGCGGGAAGAGCAGGCTACACAACAAAGCTGTGATTGGGAGGGGAGAGCGCTGGTTAATTAAGGCTGGATCTTTTATTCTCTGGGCAATTCAGCTCAGCCTGAATGAGCCCCAGAACCGGCTCTGTGGTGGGAATAGCTCTCTGGGCAGTGGGAGAATCCAGTCTCTGGGGCTGACTCATCAACATGACAATAGCCCCCAGGATGCACTTGGACTGATGCAGAGGCCAGGGTTAGGGAGGAGGGGAAAGAAAGCCTGAAAGCGGAGGCCCAGAGTGCCCACAGCTGACTGGGGCTATTTCGGTGCATGGAATTTCTTCCCTCTTTCTTTTATAAGAGATGTTTGCTAATTGGTAGAGCTCAGAAAACAATATACCATTAAGAATCTCTTTCCTTCCTCCCCCATCTCCTCCCTCCCTTTTAAAACTCCCCTCCCCCACTCCCAAACTACTTTTGTTCTGGTGTTTGCACGAAGTCTTATTTTTTTATTATTATTATTATTACTATTTCTCTTTAGCATGCAACTTACAAACAGGAAGACAGTTGGATTTTTCTGTCTAAGGGTGTTCGAAACTTATATTCCCTTATAAGAATCTTGGCTATGGTCCTGTTACATCTAACTCAGTAGGGTCGCCTTGCATTCGATACACTGATAGGAATACATTTTGGAGGAGTGAATCCTGGGAATTAGTCTGATCTGATAATTTTTTCCCCTTCCTCGTTTATTTTTTAAATCCCAAGAACCTATTTAAAGTGAGAGCAATTGAATCGTTTCAGTTGACAGGATACTGATCACATTGGAGACCCCGTGAGGAAATGCTGACTGAGTCCAGGGATAAATGAATGCCAGCAGGCTTTGCCAGCAACCCAGAAAGTGATGGGGGAAAACTTGTCCTACCCTGCCGATGTCCCAATGTGTTCATCTGCCCAAGGATAGGAAGGAACAGAGTGACTTTGAGGTGGATCCTATGTTTAATAGTTCTATGGAAACACAAGACGCCTGCATTCTCCCTTAGGTTTAAAATCTAACACTTTAGAGCAATGGTTCTTAACCTTCCTAATGCTACAACCCTTCAATACAGTTCCTCCTGCTATGGTGATACACACACACACACACACACACAGAGAGAGAGAGAGAGAGAGAGAGAGAGAGAGAGAGAGAGAGAGAGCAAAAATTATTTTCTTGCTATTTCATAACTATAGCTTTGCTACTGTTGTGAATTATAATAATATCTGACATGCAGGATATCTGAAATGTGACCACCCCCCCCAAAGGGGTCACAACCCACAGGTTGAGAATCAATGCTCCAGAGGAAGGATTCTGAATGATTTTTCCTCAGTGATATAGTTAGTGAACCACAACTTCAAACACACAGGCTGCCACTGGTTCCTACACACTGCATCCCAGGAGGAGGAGGAGGAGGAGGAGGAGGAGGAGGAGGAGGAGGAGGAGGAGGAGGAGGAGGAGGAGGAGGAGGAGGAGGAGGAGGGCGGCGACAGCAACTCAGAGCGTTGACCCACTCTCCTCTCTGACTCCAGGATTCCCTCAGTCTCCTTGTTCGGAACCACTGAGAGACTTTGTAGGAGGAGAGATTTGTAGGAGGCAGGAAACATCCCATATGAGTCCCTGAAAGAGGTTCTGGAGGTTGCTCTGGCCACATCTATAATGCCCACTTTTCACTCCCCCGCCCCAAGCTTTACGCCCTGTATTTTCCTTTGATTCTTGCCAACACCAGAGCTTCCTGCCACACTCTGTATAGCCAAGCAGGGTACCTTTACATGTTGTTGAACAAAAAGACCAAACACCACAGGGGAGCGCCATAGTGGTGCCTTACCCCAGAATGGAAGAATGGCTCCCTCAACTTCAGGGCTTCTTGTTTTTAGTGCTTCTTATATATATATTCCGACATACAGAAATTCAGCCTGTTTGGTCCATAGAGTGTTACTCGTCTTCATATAATTTGGGACTTATCACTTGGTATTGAATAACCAATTGGAGGGATGTACTCTTCTCTGGGGAACACTATTTCCCCTGTTCTCTGCATCCCTTAGTTGCCCGTAGTTCTTCTTCGTCTAGGATAGAAGCCCCATGAGATGCACCCGCTCCGTGTTACTGTGTCTATTGCTGCCAGCCTTGATCAGGCCATGTTACGGCAGCCATGTTGATGAAACTCTGTGAATGTAGATTCTCCGATATTCCTAGGAGACACGGTCTCATAAAAAAAAAAATCCCATGTCACTGGCTTTTATATTCTCTGCCCCCTCTTCTGCAATGATCCTTGAGTCTGAGGTGCAGAATTTGTGTTTCAGTTGGGCTAGGCATCACACATCTCTTGTTCTCTGCATACAACAGTCTGCAGTCGTCTGTAACGGTCTCCATCTGTCATAAAGGGAAGTTTCTTGCAAAGGGTGAGAACTGCACTCATATGTGGGTTCTACACTTTTATGCGAGAACTTATATGTGGGTCTAAAGATAAATATCTAGAACGCAGTTAGGAATTTGGCTGATTTTAATAAAGTGACAGTTGTAGGTTCTCCAGGACCCAGGATGTCTCATGATGTGAGAAGTAATTCAGGTTTCTAGTACCAGGCCTGATTTTCTTCTTGAGGAGATGGCCTTAAGTCCAATTAAAGAGCTGTTGCCTACTGTCTAATTATGTGCACCACTTTTCGGGTTAGGGTGCCATGTTGGTCTTTGTTGTAGTTCATAAGCTTCATAGCAGGAAGAACTATTGGTCCCTTTCCCTAGGAGGCTTGCATGCTACCTTCAAGAAGGATACATTATTTATGATCAGCTCAGTAACAGAAAGAGGATCTTCACAGAGCTGAAATGGGGGACTGGATAGATGACTCAGGCATTAAGGGTAATTCTTGCTCTTCAAGAGGTCTTGAGTTTAGTTCCTAGCACCCAGATTAGGCAACTCACGAAAGTCTTGAACTTGAACTCCAGGGTATCCAATATTCTTCCAATCTCTGTGGGCACTGTACTCACGTGCACACGCCCATCCCATACACGGATACATCATTTGCACACAAGCAGACATAAAGCACATCTTTACTTTTTAATGCTTGTATGGAAAAACAAAACTAAAACCCAGGAACTCTCCTGGGCATGCTCGGTGCAGGATCATGCAATGGTGGACAGAATACACTGGGCATGCGCACTTAAATGCTATAATGAGTCATGTGGAGTCTCGGCTGCCTAAAATAACCAATCAGCATGGCTCCGTGATCTTTGCTAGCTCTCTGCTAGTTTCTTCAAAGACTATGAGCTGAAACAGGAAGAGAAAAAAAAGATAACCATGAAAGTGTACTGATGAAAGAGTTGGTCTCTGAAATGCACCTGCCTGCCTGCTGCTTAATGGCCAACACCTACACTTGAAGGCACACAGGTAATTGCTTATTTCAAATGAAGGTGATCAGGGGCCACTAATACCTTCAGGCAGGCACAGGATCGATAGATATAAACAATCTCTTAAGTGATCTAAGTGTATTCTTGAAATTACAATAGGTGTCATGCTAACAAAGTAAGCTATTTAGGATCCTGTAAAGAACACATCATGTTTCCCCCAGGACCACTTTCATGTCTATAGAGTCCGGACCAGAGGAAGTGGTCCTTAAAGAGTATGGGAGCCCAGTGGAATCCTCCGTGTTGAGAACATACATGTATTGACCGTCCTGGGTAACAAAAGCTTGTAGAAAGTGGGAAGGCTGGATCAGAACTCATGCAGTGGGGAATGGAAGAAAGACACTTCTCTTTGTGGGGTGTTTGTGTGTATGTGTGTGGTGTGTGTGTGTGTGTGTGTGTGTGTGTGTGTGTGTGTGTGTGTGATATACAGTTTATAAACACATGTGTCTTAGTTAGGGTTTTACTGCTGTGAACAGACACCATGACCAAGGCAAGTCTTATAAGGACAACATTTAATTGGGGCTGGTTTACAGGTCCAGAGGTTCAGCCCATTATCATCAAGGCGGGAGCATAGCAGCATCCAGGCAGGCATGGTGCAGGAGGAGCTGAGAGGTCAACATCTTCAGGCTGCTAATAGAAGGCTGTCTTCCAGGCAGCTAGGACCTAGGGTATTAAAGACCACACCCACATTGGCTATACCTACTCCAACAAGACCACACCTCCTAATAGTGCCACTTCCTGGGCCAAGCATCTACAAACCATCACAACACATATGCTGATACGTGTGCCCATGAGCCAGATCAAGGACATGTCTAGTTCCTGCTCTATCCTTCTCTGCCTATTCCTAAGACAAGGGCTCCCTCATTGAACTTCGAACTAGTCTGGCAGCCATTAAGCTCCATTGATGCACCCGTCTCTACCCACAACACCTCTGGGGTTATGGTTCAAAGGTTCATGTCTAGATTTCTATGGACACAGCAAATGTTGTTACATACCAAGTCCTCTCCCCAGCCATGTAGAGTCATCGTATCCCTGTCTATTGCTGCGTGTCACCAGTCACCTCTCCCTTTGAATACTCCTTCAAGATGCCCCTTTTAATACAGTGACTGACTGGTACACGTGAGGCTCTGGGTTCAATTCAGCACTGAAAAACAACACCAGATTCTTCTGGTAATAATTTAACTGATTCTAATTCTTCACCCTTGTACTTTCTAAGACTTAACAGAAAACCAGTCCCTATCAAACCTACAACCTCTTCCATAACATATAGCATTTTAGTTTGCAGAAAAACCATACCATGGCCTTCATAGGATAACTTCAGTGTGGGGTTATTTCAGGTAAATCAAGAGTCGGTTGACCTCACTGTTTCGTTCCTCTCCCCGAATGACAGAATGCCAGCCCTGCCCCTCCTCCCCTCAGCAGAGATCCTGCTCCAACATCCAGATGAAAAGCCTCTTTGAACTCTGTAGGGAGCCATTTTCTTATCATTATCATAAAAGCTTAGAGAAGAATTCCTCTTGCTTGATATTTTTCTCAGGCCCAAGTCTGAGGTTAAGTCATGAGACACAAAACCAGCATCCTCTTACAGGTGCCAGATCTGTTCTCCAATTTCATCTTGGCAGGGATGTCTGGCTTGCGTGCGCACATGCGCACACGCGCCCGCGCGCGCGCACACACACACATCTAAACAGCCATAGTTGTCTTTAAGAAATGTAAACGAGCTTGCCCCTGTCATTTAGACCCTAAGCAGCTGGGAACACAATATGGTGAAATGTAGACCCCCGTGTACCCTCCCCCTGAGGCAGCCAAAGGCATCTTTGTCTAGCCCAGGTGTTGGCTACATCCTTCTCACATCCTGTCTTGAATTATTCAGACTCATTCATTCCGTATCCCGCATAGACGCACAATTAAACCCTTAACTTTCCCTTCAAGTGAACAGCAAAGCCTCTGGGGACAGTTGGGGACAGTTGTGTGGTGCTCCTTCGCCTCCTGGTTAAAAAAAAAAAAAAAAAAAGGAAAAGGAAATGATTTGCAAAAGAAGCTGCTGTGTTGGCGCGGGGGTGGGGGGTTCTGTTCAGAAAGCGAGGTACCCCTCTACACTGGCAGCAGTCGTGGCATCTCGTGGTGGGGTGGTCGTCTCAGACGCTGAGGAAATAGTGAACCATAAAGATGCTATTAGCTCAAATTCTGCACAGAGTCCCAAAGGAGTTCCAAAATTGCAGTTACAGCCTCTTGGCAGATGACTGTTTGGTTTTTAGTGAACTTTCCAGTGTTTTATGCTTATGAAAACCATGAGTTTGGATCTAGTGAGTGGGAAGCTACTGATAAATAAGTACCCTGAATGGTTTCGAAGAAGACTGAAAGCAGCAGTCTAACCCTCGTGTTTTCTTGAGACCCAACAATGAGATAACCTTAAAGACCCTTCACTTAAAATCAACAAAAATTCTGTCCTTGAATGGTTAATTCCTGCCCTTGAATCTTGGACCAGAAGAAGAAAAAAATAAGGCCGGTAGGAAAAGTGCCATTGCGGCACAGTGAGGGGGAAGAGGAGAGACTGGTGGTGAAGTAATTCTAGAGACCAAGAGACCGATTCTGAGAAAATTGGTAGCAAACAAAGACTGAGAGAGCCCTCAGCCTGCCTGGTTTCATTCAACCAAATGAACAAGCTGGTGTGAGTAGGGGAGCACCTGCCTAACAGGAACTTAACAGAGGTGGGTGCTATGTAAATGACCCAGAACCTCTTGGGAAGACACTACTATCCCTTCCTACCCTTCCGTTTCAGAGCTCTGAAGTCAGGGCACAGACCAGGGTTGGTAACCCTCTAAGCACCTGCTATCTCTCCTTTCATAAACAATCTCCCTTCCTGTAACTGTCCAGATGTCTCTCGGCACATTCTCTCTCAAGAACACACACACACACACACACACACACACACACACACACACACCCCTGCCATCTGCATTTTTAAGTTTCTCAGGGTGTGTCTGGGAGAGGTAAACAATAAAATTGTAGGGCAAATTCCACTGGGAGAAAGAGACCTTTTCTTCTTGTCTACGGATCTTCTTTTCTACGCCCCCTGTACCGAGAACTTGGTGATTAAAAACTACTCCAAACAGCCTTACACACCAACTATGTAAGTTATCAGCCCTCGTTCACCCTGAGAACTGACAAGGGTCATTTGGTCTCAGCTCTCTGGGTCTTTGTGGAGACAACAGTGGCTACCAAGAAATTCTAGGTAGGGGAGTTTTAATATCTCCAAGGCTCACGAATTAGTTGAAGCCATGTCAAGCCCCACCCTGACTCTAGCTGCCAGTTGTTCACCTTTCATTAGCAAACACCCTCCAAAGGCAGTCTGGGGAGTTGAAGGTGTACTCCCTCCTTGGTCCCTTGATCGAACCTGGCCGCCACATGCTATGAAAGCTAAATGCTTATAATAGGCCCTGGGCAGACACAAATATCATTTTAGTTGACTCCAAGTACCCAGAAATAATTTTAGTCATTCTCAGATGGACAGTTTTAACACCCCCAAAAATTAAACATATACCCCCACATTCATACACACATACCCTTAATACACACACATATACACCCCACATCCATATATATATTTTTTTCTTCATGCACACACACCCACACACATACACACTACACATACATACACATACCCTCTATACAAACACACCATACATGCACATATACACCCCTAAAAACTCATGCATACATATATACATATATGCACACAAACACACACACACACACATTTTGTTGGCAAAACAAACTGAAAAACGAAATGACTGCTTTGAACTAAGGAGTAATATCAAGGGTGTCGCTAAATAGCTTATAGCACACAGTAGAGACCTACAGGACACTGATTCGCCCAAATGTCTGCAATGCTGAGTCCAGAAATGTATCTCGGAATACCCTTTAGACCTTAGGCCTGGGGGAGCCACCTGATGGGGACTGTATCCTTTGCTGGATTCTTTGCCTTCTACTTGCACGTCTGTAAGTGATTTTTTAGCTCCTGCGAGCCTCCCTTGCCCTGAATCGCCATCCCTTCCTGGTACCCCTGAAGCCGATTTGCAAACTGGTCATTTACAAACTGGTAATTTAGCAAACTCCAGACATCGGTGTGACTGACATACGTGGCGTATACACATCTGGAATTTGGTTTGTCCAATACCTCCCCAGCTGACTACCCCTTCAGGGAGGGCCTCTGATTAAAATGGTACTGATCCAATTGTTCAGAGTTTGGGTAATACACATGACAAGGACTTCAAAACCTATGCTGGGGCCTAGGGAGAAGTGCCAGTGTTTAAGAGGGACGGCTGTTCTTGAGGAGGATCTAAATTTGGTTCTCGGTACCCTTGGTGGGTGTCTCACATAACTTGTAACAGCTGCATGGGAATCTGACACCTTCTTCTGGCCTCTGAGGGTAATGGCAGTTGCAAGTACATTCTCACATAGACACGCACACATATGTATAATTCTAAAATAAGGAAAATAGGGGCCAAAGAGATGATTCAGTGGATAAAAGCACTGGCTGCTCTTGCAAAGGATATGGGTTCAACTCCCAGCACCCACAGGACTGCTCACAATTATCTATAATTCCACATCTAAGGGATTTGATTTTCTGGCTCTGAGGACACCAGGCACACACACACACACACACACACACACACACACACACACACACACACACACACACACACCTGAAGGCAAAACACTCATACACATAAAAATTAAATTATGTATAATAAAAATATTTTATACTAAATTGAGAGTCTTTTTTGAGACAGCATAGTGTAGCTCTGGCTAGCCTGGAACTTGATAGACTGGGCTAGCCTGAAATTCACACAGATGGGCCTGTCTTTGTCTCCTGAGTTCTGAGATTATAGTTGTGTTTCACCATGCCTGGTCTTACTCAAAGATATTCTAAAATAAATGGTCTGCATCTCACAGGAACCCCTCAGATGTGTTTTGAATGCAAGACAGACCCAGATTCACATAACATTGGTGTCTTTCGTTTGGCCGCATTGCTACTTAGAGGCAAATCAGAGGCTAACTTTGCAGATCTGCACAAGAGGAGCCTCTGAGGTATCTTCTTTGGACACACATAGGACTCAACAAATCCTTCGGAGTTAATTACCCCTGGAATAGAATGTTGGGTTAATCCTTTGTTTATACTCCCAAATACTGTTCAAGTTCTTTCTCTTACAATTATGAGCAACTGTCAGTTTCCAAAATAAATTATTTACAGACAAATGAATCCGCCAGCATCATTTTATCAAAATAAAAAAAGCCTTATTCCACACAGTCATGGCAACAGCCTTTCTCTTCAGCTCTTTATCCAAACACTTTCTACATTGCTATATATAGAGTCCATGCACCATGTGCATAACAGAGATGTCAACAAATGTTATTATCAGCGAGAGGACAGGGGAAGGACTCAGTGTTGGGTTTGTAAACTGCATAGCAGCACGGGCAGAAAAGGAAAAAAAACCCTATTACCAAGGGTTACCATATTAGTTACCCAGACCAAAACAGAACACCAATGAAAGGATGCAATTTCTAATTTAGTGGAACTACAATGTATAGCCACGATGAGGCATGTGCTCACCCCCATCCCCGAGGCATCTGGGTGATGGGACTTCACTGAGATGCAAATCTCCCAACCAGGAAGAGGTGCTGGGCTGACAGAGAGGCACAGGGACAAAATCAGGATCTGCTTGCAAATATACTTCATGCCTGACATTTGTCTTGGACCTCTTTAAATGCACAAGGAGAAAACAAACATCACTGAGGCCAGCAACAAAAAAGTGCGCCTGCCTCGTCAGCTGTCTCTGCCTTCTCCTTACCTGCATTCGTTCAACTTCCACGATTTCCTTTCCACCTTTGCCCCCGAGGACGGCGATAATTAGTAAAGAAAGGAAATGTTGGATTGTACACAGAAGAAGCAGGGGGAGATAAATCGATGGCTGGAAAAAAGGATTCTTTCCACTAAGCTTTAAAAGAGCTCAAATAAATTGGATGATATTCAACCAGAGCTCCATAGAACTTAATGACTGAAGTTCAAAGAAAGACTTGGTGCTCCGGACAGACTCATGCTGAGTCCTGTTAAACCATAGCAAGAGATCTTCGCTACAGACACAGACAAACTCTGAAGTGTAAGTATTACCCTGCATTATCTGAAATACCATCTCTTGCAACCAAAGAGCTGCTCGAAGCCTGGCTCTACCTTTGCACCAGCCCTGTGGCCTTGGACATGAGCATACATATGCCAAGGCTTGAGGACTGTGTGTTATTTATGAAGGAATTCCAAGTAGCAAGACCAGTACCTGGCTGGGCACAGGTGTATAATTTATAAATTGATTCCACGAATAATGGGACAAGGTTTCTTGAACTTCATGATGCATACCCATCTAATAGATTTTTCAGAGGACGAAGTAGGTCAAAACGGGAAAACATCTTAAATGTGTGCCCAACATGCACAACATGAGTTACCAGCCGTTGTTGCCCTGTGTGGCAGAGGGGGGGAAGAAAGTCGGGGAGACTCCAGTATCTCTGTCTTGGAAATTATCTGAATACTTAATATAGTGGCTTTTTCTCACTGAAAATGGCCAGATTCGTGTCCAAGGAATCAATTCCACACAGTAGCGAGAATAAGTAACTCTTTGAACTAAAACCCTTACTAGAGACTTGAAGATTTCTTTGTAATTCTGGATAGATCCAAATCCTGAGCTGGATGCTGAAGGGCACTGTCAAAATGTCTAACCTGAGGGGATGGCAGGCTTGCTTCCAGAAGACTGGGACCCCATAGCGCTATAGAACGTGAGTGATTTAAAATATTGTCATGACCTTGAAGTCTTGACGGACCCTTTTCTCAAAAAGGAAATTTTAATATGTGTGAAAATAGCCGTAGTGGGAGTGGTTGTCTTTGACTGTGACTGGAAGCACTTACAGCAACAGGAACAGAGTCTCCCTTTCGGTGCATGTTCTGGGTTGGGGAAAAAAAATCAAACATTTAGCTTGCACTTTTGCGTGACGTACCATCCTACATACACCTCTCAACACATGTCCATTAGCCATAAATGGTCCCAAATGTGGGCCATTATGAAGTGATAACAGCAAAGCTATTAAAACACTGACAGGTTCTGGAAATGTCTGCTACTCCAACCCCAAGATCTACCCCACTCCCACTGGCTTCTTATAAGGCATCTTGAATGGCTTAGCTTCTGTATTTGCTGGTAGGTTGAGACTTACTTATCAAAGAGTACAGATGGGAGGGAAGAAAATTAAGAAGAACACACAGCACTTGAGAAACGGAGACAGGAGGATCATTTAGGACTTATAATGAGTTTGAGGCTAGCCTGTGCTATCAAATAATACTAGCAACAGCCTAAAAGGTCTTTGACTGTGTACTCTTTCTCAGTGTACAAGTCCACTCTGGGTTTTTTTTTTAAAGTCTCTCTCTCTCTCTCTCTCTCTCTCTCTCTCTCTCTCTCTCTCTCTCTCTCTGTCTCTCTCTTTCTTTTGTGTGTGTGTTGTGTGTGTGTGTGTGTGTGTGTGTGTGTGTGTGTGTGTAAATGCAAGTGCCCACAGAGGCCAGAAGTATCAGATTCTGACACCCCTGTAACCAGAGAGGCAAAGGGTTATGATCCACTGAAAGTAGGTCCTGTAAACCAAATACATGAGCTTCTAAGCACCAAGCCATCTCTCCAGCCCCGCCTCTCTCTTTCTTAGAGAAACATATACACTTTTATTACCAAAGGGAAATTATAACAAGCAGAAAGAGCTATAAATTATTAAGGAGGTACTGATCATACGTATAACACATTTTTTGCTGAAGTAAGGTTCTGGACACAGTATCCAAATGCAGTCATTTGAGTCAACAATGGACAGCATACACAGTAGTGGTCCCATAAAATTGTCTTGGAGACCAATATTCCCACTGCCTAGGGGTACTGCAGCTGTCCCAGAGGCATTTTGTGATGCAGAAGTCACGAAGCCACCCCAACATTTCTGGGTACAAACTCACAGTCCTGGCAGGCATGTGCAAGTATAGAACACAGAACCATGAATAATAGATAATGATTATGATAAATGTGCGATGCTGGATAGGCAGATTGTTGTGTGTATGCAGGTGAGGGCTGGCACAAGGTAAGACAAGGCCTGTAATTGGGCAATAAAAAAGTAATGAGGGCACAGAGTTACGAAGGAAGGAGAAAGGGGAGGGGAAGAGGAGAAGAACCAAGATGGAGGCAGAGAAGGGTGACCCAGATTCGTGTGGCCTTCAATGGCCACAGGTAGTTGTGAATATTTCTTAGGGGATAAATTTTTATAAGTCAATTTATCTTATCTAGGTGGGCAGTTTATATCATTATCAATTGGTTGTGAGGTTTGTGTGTGTGTGTGTGTGTGTGTGTGTGTGTGTGTGTGTGTGTGTGTACGTTTTGTGGAATGAGGATTTAAGATATAAATCTTATTGCTAAATTACAAGCTTATTGGGTTGCTGGGAGCTGATACCATAACCATTAGGGGATGAATGCTAGGAATGTGAGCAGAGTTCAGCAACGGAAAGCCAGGAGGGTGGCCACAGCTGGGACCGGAGAATAGCTAGAGCTAACAGTGTCATGGTGCCCTAGAACTGGCTGCCGCTGAGATGAATATACCCACCAATGCCATGTAGTTCAACAGTGCCAGCCATTGAGGGTTTGTGGATATTTTTAATATTTACCGCAACAGATAGAGGTGTTCATGATAATGTTTATCCTTATTTTAGAGGCTACACTCCATTGTAAAGCCATCTGCACACAATCTCGTGCATGAACAAAACTCTCCTCCTGCCCTGCTCATGGTCGCAGTATTGCTGGGTTGTATCGGAGGGTTGTGTGCAGTGACAGACATATAACATCGATGTTTAGATTGCTTTTCTGCCACACCTCTTTATGCTGAAGTGGCCACTAAAGGTGTGGCCCAAGGCTGGATCAGTGTCTCTGGGATACACTGTCATAGATTCCTTTAATTAAATACCCCATAACAGTATAGCTGGGTCATTTGCTAATTCTGCAATCAGGGTTGGATCCCTGTGGTTGCTTGTGTTGTTTATTTGTTTCGTTTGAACCTCTTGTGGTAGTTTTGATGACAATGTCCCCCATAGCCTCATAGGTTTAATTGCCCAGTTGGTGGCACTATTTGGGGAGGTTTTACAGGTACGGGCTTGCTGGAAGAAATATGTCACTGGGGATGGGCTTTGAAGTTTCAAAGCTTCAAACCATTCTCAGTGTTTCTCTGCCTCAGTCTTGTGGCTCAAGGTGTGGTCTCCCATCTTGCTGCTATAGCTGGCAGGTATGCCCCTGTTTGTCATATTGATGGACATGATTAACGTTCTGAAACCGTAAGCTCAAATAAATCCTTTCTTCTCTATGCATCCCTTTGTCATGGTGTTTTATCACAGTAATAGAAAATTAACGAATACCCACTCCCTACAGGATATACATAGTGATCAGACTAATTACTAATCCGGTTACTCCTAGGAGCACTGTGTAAGGGTTTTCTCTACATCCTCCCCAACATTTATTGTATTTTGTTTTCTTAATCCCAGTCCTTCTGCTAGGGATAATTTAGAATCTCAAGGCTGTTTTCGTTCGTATCTCTCTGATGACTGGCGACATTGAACATTTTTTTTCATTTTCTAACTAGATGTGTTTTATCATTGTTGGTGTCATTGAGTCTGAGTGGGTCCCACGAGACTGAGAAATGAGGTGGCAATCCACAGCCTGGTATTTAAGTCCTTCACATGCCTCGCTGTGAAGCAGCACTTCTAGGTACTATGTCAACAGAAGGCTGGATAACCAGTCACTGCCAGCCGACTGCTGGACATCACACTTGGGAGTGGACCATCTGAGACTTGACTGGCCTTCGAGCCAACAGTAGACTCTTGAGGAAGCCTAGCTGTGATGAGCTGAACTGACCCAACCCACAGATCTGTCCAGTTGACCTGTGCATAATGACTCTGTGTAGGATGATGTCATTATGCAGGTGAAGGCAGGTACAAGATAGAATGAGACCTGTCATTGGATGAGAGGGAAGGATGGGTGGGAGAAAAGTTTTAGAGAGGAGGGGGAAACTGGAGCAAGGAGAGGGAGAAGCAGCCAAGAGAACATGGAGGCTGATGTTAAGATTCCTCTCTGCACATTTACTGGTTGTTATGAATACTCTTAAGGGATGGATGTGTACAGGGCTTTTTATGTTAAGGTGGGCAATTATATCTTATCAACTGGATCAGATTGGATCAATTGGATCAATTGTGTTGTGTGTTCTTTCATGTGGCGATTCGATTGAATTCAAGAGAATATGTGGTGGCTGGAGACACTAGGCCACCACGGAATTGGGATGTGTATGTCTGGCATGGTGGCAACCTGCCTTGGGAACTAGATGGGTAGAGAGATTGTTGCCAGGCTCAGAGAGAAGTCATCGGCCATGTGATAAGGGCTAGAGCACAGCAGGTGAGAGGCTTTGCTGACTGAGAAGAAGATATCTACCAGATATCTTGGGGCACTGCAGTGCCGGATCTAGTGCGGGATAAAAGACAGCATTTTTTATAATTTTACAGCAACAGCTGAGGCCATAAGCAGCTTGGGTCAGGACGTTTTTGTGACAAAAGAGTAGCTGACTTACACAGAAAGTGTTAGAGCCGAGATTTGAGCCCAGGTCCACGCTAGTTTCCTCTGTTTGCATAACTATCACATGAGCTGCACACTGAACTTGCCTTTTCTCTGTGTCCCCTCCACCACCATTTTTAATTGTTGCCTTTGATGTTCACTGTGTAGCCACTGGAGATCAGGTTTGGATCATTTATATTTAAATTTTCTGAATTCAACAAGACTCTCTATTATTATTTTGCTTTTTGTTCCTCTGTAAATTTTTTTAGATCTTACTTTTAGTTTATGTATATGACTGTTTTGCCTACAGGTCTATCTGTACCACTTCCATTCCCAGTGCCCATGGAGTAGAGAAGAGAGCATGGACCAAATGGGTCAGGAGCTACATATGGTTCTGAGGCTCCATATGGGTGCCAAGAATTGAACCTAGGTCTTCTGGAAGAGCAGCCAGTACTCCTAACTTGTGAGCCACCTCCCCAGCCTTCGTTATTTTGTTTTGGAATTATTTGTTAATACAGTTAAATTGCTAGGATGGGGGGGAGAGGGAGTTTCTACACTTTGATTAAAATTGGAATGAACAGGACATTCTATTTTAAGACTAGGGAAATATCTTAGTGGTTAAGAATACATACTGCTCTTGCAGAAGCCATGAATTCAGTTCCTGGCAACCACACTGGGCAGCTCACAACAGTCTGTGACTCCAACTCCAGAGATTGCAATGTCCTCTTTTGACCTCTACAAGCACTCCTGTTTCCTCTCTCTGTCTCTCTCTGTCCCTCTCTGTCTCTGTCTCTCTCACCCTTCTAACACACAATTAAAAATAAAATAATTATAATTTTTTCTAATTTAATTTATGCCACTTCTATCAAGTTTTACAGTGGTAAGTCACAGAGTTTTGAAAAGGAGTATCATAGTCCCAACCTGGGGTATTGGGTCCTTCTCCAAGTCGCAAATACAAACGTGTTCAGGACCCTTGTGTGTAATGGCATAGTGTCTGTTTACATGTTACCTAAGCACATCCTCTAGCACATGTTAAGTGGCTCTGGATTGTTTACAATAGCTATAAACTGTATGTTATGCATATTGTTGTACTATATTGTTGGTACCCCACTCAGCACCCTGGCATCACCAAACACTTTCCACCCATGCTTGCTTGAATCCTAAATATGGAGCCTGTCGATACAGAGGGCTCTGCCACTATTCCACCAACGATACAGGCAAGACAAAGAAACGGACAAAACAAGAATCCAGACTGAGATGTGGCTAAGGAATCCGTCTGAGATTGAGCATTGAAGCAGACATCATCCCACCAGCAAACCTAGCCTGACTTTCCCACTGGAAAGCTAGACTCTGACTGAATTACTCAATCCAGTTCCGAATCATAAGAAACCATCTCTTATGCTGGCTTTATACTTTAAAAGAATGGTCCAGTGTCTCCTGAGTTTCCAACAGTGCTGGATTAAGCAAGTGTCTTCCTTGTCAGGGGGGAAAAAAGTCAAGGATACTGTCAAACTCTTAAAGAGTGTGGCCTTCGTAATATCTGTGAGTAGGCTGTCTGAAAATTATATTCTAATGCATGCACACAAAGCACATGATTGGAATACGCAAGTGAAGCTGAGTCCTAAAGCCTTTAAAATATTGTCTTTAGGCTGGCAAGATAACTTGAGGAATAAAAGTGCTTCCCACACAAGCATGATAACTTGAATCACTAAAACATATATTTAAAAACCTGGCTGCAGTGGCTGGAGAGATGACTCAGCAATGAAGAGGAATGGCTGCCCTTGCAGAGGACCCAGATCTGCTTCCCAGCACCCACAGGGAGGCTCACAACCTTCTGTAACTCCAGTTCCAGAGGACCAAAGTACCTCCCCTGGCACTGGGTATGTGCACGTACACAGTGTGTGAGCATGCATCCACTCAAAACCAATTATACATATATATATAAATAAACAAATCTAAAAAAAAAATAAAACAGCAGTAACTCCCATCTGGAGACAAGAGAGTCCACCAGAAGCCTGTGGCCCCATTAACCTGTCGTTCACACCAGAGCAACAGGAGCAAGAGAGACTCTTCCTCAACATGGAGAAAGGTAAAACTGGACTGAAAGTGGACCTCTGACACTCCAGGTGTGTTCTGTGACACATACTCATTGTTCTCACACACAAATGTGATACACACAAACCTATGTATACCAGAGAGAGAGAGAGAGAGAGAGAGAGAGAGAGAGAGAGAGAGAGAGAGAGAGGAGGGAGGAGGAAGGAGGGAGGAGGAGAGAAGAGGGGGAGGGGAGGAGGGAGGGAGGAGAGAGAGAGAGAGAGAGAGAGAGAGAGAGAGAGAATACTAATAATAAAAATTAAAAGTTTTAAAAGTGAAAGACTCATTTACTTCCCCAGGATCCTGCCCTTCAAATGTTCACATTGTAAGAATGAAGCATAGAGGGGGAAGAACCTGATGCACTTTTCACAGACAAAGTCAAAGAATGAGTTAGAGAAGCCAGTTTGGGACCCAGGATTGCAGAGGTCAAAGTGAGTTGCACTGTTTCTGACTGTGCACTTCCAGAATAACTGATCCCTACCGACTGCCAGACAGGCAGACAGAACAGCCAGACTTCTCTAGTCCCAAGCACACCTCTTAGATGGTAAGTAGCTGAGAACGAAGAAAGCACCGGCTGAAGTCAAGTCCACAGCTCAAACATCCCTTAAAGATGCTCTCCGTACCCATTACAAACTCTGACTCCCAACTTGATTTTATAGGGAAAGGATGTTGCAAATACACAGAGCCCTGACCACACTGGGCACCCTGTATCCTTTCACGCAGTGCCACAATCTGGCTGGGATGAAGGGCCAGACAATTTTCATTTTTGCATCCAGGCCTTTCTAACATAGTGTGAACACAGAAGGTCAGTTTCCTGCAGTTGGCTTGAAAGAGGCCTACCCTCTGTTAACTTTGCAAAGGAGGGGTCGTAGGTCATGTGAAGAAATAAAATCTGCAAGTAATACAATTCGTCCATCTCAGCCCCGAACCACAACAGCCACTGCTCTCTCACAGGACTGAAGCTCCTGGCTAGTATTGACGCAAGATTTATCATCAGTTGCTCAGAACTGTATCATTCCTGGTATCTGCCTTGGATGAACCAATCAATAAAGGGAAAGATGCAAAACCTGATTGCTGGAAGGGAGAAGTTATCACTAGAAAAGGGTAGCAAGGCCTTTGTATGTTGAGTATTATGAAAGCCATTATTTCTAGAATTTGTAGATGTTTTCCTCTAATCTCCAATACACACACATACATCTCCTGCTCAACCTCTGTGGCCCCCCTTACCCCTGTCACACAGACCACTGGCTGTGGTCTCAAGGAGACTATACACTCCCACTCTGCAGAGTAACCCTAAAATCCAACCAAGACAATGCCTTGCAGAGGAGGGATGCACTGTGGTCTACTGAAATCAAACACGAGATACTCAGTGAGCCCCAAACTCTTGACATTGGACAAGCTCAAGGACTTTTTGGTAAACCACGCTCTCCTAGGAATAACCCTTTCCGGGCTCCTGAGAGAGGATCATGCAGCATGGAGTAGAGGGGGAGACTGGAGTCAGTAAAAAGCTCTATCACTATCCTCCTCCTCTACAAATCCGTCTAATCAAAACCATACTGGGCCAGCTCGGTCTTACCTCCAAACTCCCCGTGCGATGCTGTAAACATTGGCAGACAACGCATGTAATTAAGGTGGAGTATGTTCCCGTAAAATGTTTGTTTCCATCTGCTAGCTGTTTCAGCTATCTGGAGAAGATTTCTTGTGGCCAGGCTCAGTAACAAACAGAAGGGATTCTCAGGTCCCCACTGGGAAGAAATGGTACACGGGAGGGGCATGGGTGAGCAGCTTGGATGAGGAGCAGGAAGGTGGGTGTCTGGTAGCTAACTTCCGTTGTCTAAAAGCACAGAATGCCCAATGGCTCAGTGATGTGACCATAGTCTCCCCTGTTTTAATTTATTTAAATATATGTTTGTGTATATACATATGTATTTGTCTTTATATATATATACATAAGTGTGTATGTATATATATATTTGTGTGTATACATATCAATATATATGTGTGTGCATACATCTGTGTATGTGTGAGTGTATACATATGTGTGTGTGTGTGTGTGCGTGTGTAAAATATTCTTTGTTCAAAAACTTCCCATTTAACCTCTCCTGCCCCCTCTGCCGTCCTAGAGGACCCCTTCCTAGGGATCTTCCCTTCATATCTTTGTTTCGTAGTGTACTGTATTTGTTTAGATTTGTCTGCATTATCTCTCATGGGGAGGGAGGGGGCATTACTAACTTAAGGAAGGATAGTTCAGTGGTCAAACAACCTAAAATCCTGACTTCCCTTCCAACAGCAACCATCAACAGCTAATAGCGCAAGAAGGGGTGGGGCCTTACAGAGCCCCTCCCACGGCTGTGATGGACTGGTGGTGAAGCCAATCTTACGCAGGTCTTTTGGAGGAAGTCACCACTGTGTGCTTGTGGGTCCAACAGTCAGGTCGCGTCCAGAAGACAGTTTTACGGCGCCTCTTCCCGACCTCAGGCTCTTGAATTCGCTCCCCACCTCTTGCCTGTAAAGAAACACTCCGGGAGTCTGAGAGCATTGTTGTCTTTCAATACCAAAGGGGAAGTGGGCGAAATAAAGAGTGCTCTGGCACCAGAATAATTTCTCCATTACCTCAATTAGTTCCAATGATGTGGAAAAGTTCTGTCTGGAGAAATCAAACTAAACGTAAAATCACTGCAGTGGCGGTGGCGGCGGCGGTAGGTGTTGATACAGGCATTAGTCAGCAGTACTGATGGCCATGAAGTCACTCCATGGCCCTGTTGCTAGACCTGGGCTGAGAAATAAACTCATTAGACCAGCCCCTTTAGTGAAGCATGTGGGTTTTAATGTGGCACCAACACAACCTGGCACCCCGCAAAAGATTTAGCTGTCTGCCTTTGGAAGGCACCGTTTCCCAAGGTGTCTGGAAAAGAGATCTGGGTAAGTGCCATTATTTTTTTTCCCTACAGAAACAAAAATAAGCCTTCTTTGTTCCTAGCCACATTTGCCATTAGCTGGGGGGAATGTTAGATTTTCATTAGGGAGCCGATGAGATCTGTGTGGCTAGAGAAGACAAAATGGGGGCCTTTTAGAAGGGTGTCATTATCAAATGCACGTGGTCTCGGCACGGCAAAGACTTTCTGATACTTAAAATTAACCCTGAAGATACTGACTTCACTCCAGGTGCTTCTTAAGTTCCCAATGGGGGCTGAGTGGGGGGGGTGGGGTGGGGGGGTGGCTTAATGGGTAAAGTGCTTGCTTTGAAAACAGAAAGACCTGGACTTTATCCCCAGAAACCCCTAAAAATGTTGGGTGTGGTGATATATGTTTATAGTTCCAGCATCGGGGATGAGGACACATAAGGATCCCTGGGGTCACTGGCCAACCAGATTACACTAATTGATGACCTCTAGGCCAATGAGATTCCCAGTCACGAAGAAAAGGACAGGATTCTTGAGGATAGTACCCAAGACTTCAGCCTCTAGATGCATATCACATATGTACATCACACATATACATCAATCCACAGGAACACATACACAATAAACAGACAAACAAGCAAATATA
Source organism: Rattus rattus (assembly GCF_011064425.1). Lineage (NCBI taxonomy): Eukaryota > Metazoa > Chordata > Mammalia > Rodentia > Muridae > Rattus > Rattus rattus. Next base: position 76,803,906 of record NC_046162.1, on the reverse strand, counting down.
TATCTATATGTTTATCTATCTATCTATCTATCTATCTATCTATCTATCTATCTATCTAAGGGCTCTGTTGTTAAGAGCACTTATTGCTCTTGCAGAGGACCTGGGTTTGGTTCCTAGTATCCATAGCAACTCACAGCTGCCCGTAACTCCAGTTCCAGAGGACCTAATGCTCTCTTCTGACCTAAGGGCATCAGGCCCACATGTGGTGCATATACATACATGAAGGCAAAACACAAATACACATAAAATTAAAAAAAAAACCACTATTTATAAATGAATAGATAACTCCCCACGGAGAGTCAGTAACTTGTCTGGGACAGCCCCAAAAGATATTTGCATTAAGTTGTCATTCGGTGAACCACAAACCCTGTTCTCAAGTTCAAATACAATTCAGGGAAGAAGATAGAGCGGTTTCCTGGTCCTGCTTGTTTGTCTCCACGCGGTCTCTGTTTCTGTTCCCTGTGGGCAGAGAAAAAGTAAACCAAACAATAAACAACTAAGGAGAGTTCGGATTGGGAAGATGTTTTCCTTCTCTAGGGTTCTATTAATAGAAACACTATTAGGTCAGGAAGAGCTGACCAAGATTGAGACATTCTGTAGTGCAATGAGCCTCTTCTTCAGTAGGGGATCTCTCTTCCTGGGTTCAACCGCTTCCTTTTTTTTGGCACCAATTTTGATATAAGGCTGGTGAGTACCAGTCACATGAGGATAGATAGATGGATAGACAGACAGACAGGCAGACAGACACAGACACGTATAGTGGGTAGCTACACAGATAGGTTGATGAATAAATAGACAAACAGAATTATCTACTTCCCTTATGGTCAGTGAAACTCTTCCTGTCCCCAGCATGGCCACCCTCTGCTAATATTCTTAAATCAAGCAACTAAAGGAATTGGACCTTAGAAGTTAGGCAATTTATCAAAAGTCAGACTGGAGAGGAGGGAAGTGGGGAAGAAGGTAAAGGAAGGGAAGGAATGAAGAAAGGAAGGGGAAGGAATGAAGGAAAAGGAAAAGGAGGGGGAAGGGGAAGGAAGGAAGGAAGAAGGAAGGAAGGGAAGGAAGGAAGGAAGGAAGGAAGGAAGGAAGGAAGGAAAGAAGGAAGGAAGAATGGATGGAAGGGTAAAAAGTATTAAGTACCCCATCCATCTACTCTCCCACACTGCACCTATAAATACCAAACCGTGCACAGATTTCCTGCTTAGAGAATTTGAGCATTAGCTCTCAAGTCAAAGAGAGGTAGATGTCTCTTGTTTTTTCGTTTTGTTTTGTTTTGTTTTTCCGTATTGTCATCTAGTCACGGGAAGTTACACGTGGATGACAGAAAGGAAAGTTTAAAATGGCCCTTTAAAATGATTTTCCTTCTAACATGGTGTGCTGTGGGCCCCTCTCATGTTCTAAGAAGGCTGGCTTGTCACCCTGTGGGAGGACCTTAGCCAGCTGGTTTCTGCACAGTCACCTGAACTCTAACAGGGTAGTTCGCCAGGATGTAAGCCCTCGGGGCATGATGGCAAGGGGGGCAAGCTCAAAAGCATCCACGTGTGTGGGAGCCCTGTGTCTGAAGGGGGCTTCCTATAGCTTCAGGTTTAGCATGCTGTAAGCTAATTGAGCCTTGTTGGAAAGTAGTTCTCAGTACTCAGGATTGCAACACAGGAGAGGTTTTTGGAAACTGTCACGTGAATTTTTTTTTCAGTCTTTATATAGAGATGGGTTGCACAACTTAACTTTTACAGAGTAAGGCCTCGCGCAAAAAATGGGGCCAAGTTAGAAAAAGTCCTCTCTCATCCTCAACTCCGTGAAATAAAATGTTTGGACATCCAACTCATCCTCATTGTGCCCACGGTATACCCCGTCACAGGTGGCGAGCCTTTCCAACTGGGAAAGATGATTAATTATTTTCTTGGGCAATGTCATATAGAAAACCCCACCCAACACAAGAAAGAGTTCTTGCAGTTCGTGGCCAGATTAAAATCTTGACCATCAGCATCAGTGTTAGGACAAGAATTCCCAAACTAAGCTAAGCCCTAGGTACATTGACAAGGCCCCACACCAGACTCCCATTTCCCGACTCCTCTCTGCCACCTCCCTCACTTTAATTATTTAAAAACATCACAATACTTTTTAGGATAGAAACTTGAATATCTGTGCTCCCTTCATGGGGGGGTCATCACCCCTAAAGTTGCAGGATATAAAAGTGATGGTCTGAAACAAGAAGGGGAGAGATAATGATCACAAATTAGACACTTTGCAGGGTAATTCAGGTAGTCTGAAGGTATTATTTTATTTGGGGGCAGAGTGTCTGTATCATTACTCTTTCTCTACTTCTCCTAGACTGCTGTTTTATACTTTGCCCAAGGCATCATTTAGTGTTTCAAAATATTAGCCTATTATAGGCATTCAGAAGCCCCGGGAGAAATGGAATACATTTACAGACCCATAAACATCTAAATTAGTGCTATAAAGGGGAAATATAGTCTACGGTTGGAGAGTACCCAATACATAATATGTTGTGGCATTGAAGAAACTTCCTTTCTGGTGGCTGGAAAATCTATTTTCTCTAAGTATTCAATTTTAAAATGGATTATAAAAATAAATAACGGGCCCTGCTTACGCTTCCATTGCACTTTTCATGGGTGATCTCAAAGGAGTTTCTCAACTGTTAATTTATGACCCCTGGGGAAAGGTAGATGGCAAGCAATATCGTCCTTCTTTAAATAGAGAAGCAGACAGAGGGAGGCCAGGTGAGTTGTCTGGTGACACAAGACAAGCTTCATGCAAAGAAGAGAAGAAAACCAGGAGATTCTGCGAGTGTTAGAAACCCACAACATTCACCTACAAAACCCATGATGTGTGCTAACATGGGCCATTCGGTTATCTCTCATCCAACACTGTCTGTGTTATTCCATCTGGGATGGTGGCTTGGTCTCTCCACACAGGGCTTCATCCGGAGTTCTTCACCAAAACTGCAAAGGAGTATGACATGCCATCATTGCTTATCTTCTTGGTCAGACAAAGACAATGGCTAGGCCCAACAAACATTCGGAGAAAGTGAGGATTAAACACCAAGAAACTGGAAGATAGATGATCATATCCCAAGTCAACTTCCCGAGAAATGAAATCTCATACTCCGAGTGAGAAAAGGAAATGATTCCTTTTATGCATGCGCACGTGCATACAAACACGCACATGCATGTGAACGTGTGTAAGGGCTAGAGGACAACTCAACTGTCTCCTAACTTATGCCCAGGTTGATTTTTGAGACAGGATCTTCTACTCTCCGGCCCCCTCTGTCTACTTTGTAACTCACCAAGGAAATTAACCTACATAACAAGTAAGTCTTAGAAATCTATTCATTCTATCCCTCCACCCATCTCCATGATAGAATTAAAAGCAGGTCATGACGCCCACCACGCCCACCATGCCCACCACCATGGGTGCGTCATGTCACGTCCAGCTTTTGGAGGGGTTCCTCTGGGACGTATTAGGGTCTTCGTGTTTACACTGTGTACAAGACCCGAATGCCTGAGCTATCTCCTTGGCCCCCAGAAGTTGACACATTTAAACAATAGTCTACTTTATCATTAATCTTTCAGGCTCTCCACTCTGCATTGGTCTCTATCATGGGGACTATTCCATGTGTTTTCATGACTGATACCCAGCAACCAGCACAATTCTGCTCATCAGCAGAAGGTAACCTTTGGGAGTTGGTGACGTTCTCATGTTCTTATCTACTTACTGTATGATGCGGATCTCTCCTTCGTTTTGCACAAATCAATCTTTTAGCTGATTTCCCTACAGAGTACAGAAATCAGACATATGCAAAACTAGGGCAATCATAAGTGTATGGTTTTTATCTTTTTTTTTTTAACTTAACGTGTGTGCTTGTTTTGCCTACATGGAAATATGTGCACCGTGTGCATGCAGTGCCCTAGGAGGCCACAAGGAGATGATGACATCAGATCCCTGGAACTGGAGTTAAGGGCAGTTGCATATGGCCATGAGGGTTTTAGGAACGGAATCTGGATCCTCGTCAAGAACAATGAGGGCTTTTAACTTCTGAGACATCTCTCCAGCAGACTTTTTAAAAGTAAATTGAATATTTATTGGCAACAGACCCATTCTCAACGAGTGGCAAAGGTATCACCTACCTTGGCAGCATGATGGGCTACGAAAGTTTTAATCTCACAGGTTAAAGAAAATTAAATCTGTCACGTATTGGAGTGATTCATTCATGTTTATACCGAAGTTATTAACACGGCTAGGAGGCAGGCCTAATATCGGAGTCCTATTCAGCTAAGCATGTGGCGAGGGAGATGCGATTTAAAACTGATATGGCCTAGTGACCATCAAGGAAGTAGAACTCGAATGCAGAGGGCAGAAGGGGAGGAGAGAGTGGTCCTCATCTTCAGGTCTGTGTTACCATGGGTAAGATGCTCACATTTACTCTTTCCCCATCCATCAAAAGAGATTATACCACGCTCGTTTGGCTATTTAGTATGGCATTTAAAGATGAGGCATGGACTTCTCTGTCACTTATTTGTATCTCCTTGACACTAGATAATTGATCAGAGACAGCAGCGAGACGGATGGAGGAGCGGTTAGGAGCACCGGCTTGAGGTTTGGTTGTCAGCAGTGTTGTTCACAACTTTCTGTGACTCCAGGCCCAGGAGAGCTGATGTCCTCTTATGGTATCTAAGGGCATCATATGTAGGTAGTCGAGTTTAGGCCCATGCAGTAAAATACTCAGGCACATAATATCAAACAAAAGCTTGCTTTAAAAAGAATTAATCTGAGAAGAAATCAAGGAGAAGTTAATGAGGTCACAATTCTAATGAGTTACTATGACATAGAACATTTTAGCGAAATGTTTAGAAAAAGAAAAAACAACCCACACACACAGACACACAAAACCAAACTTCTGTCAAGGAGTCTCCTCAAAGTCACACTGTAGTTCCTGAGAGTTCCAAGGCCTTAGGAAACCTTGCTAAGTACCAGACTCTAGGAAATATCTTTAGCACATGGGTGTGGTTAGAACACTCAACAGCTCCCGAGAGCCACATGATTCCTTCTGCCTCGCAGCATCCTGGGATAAGGCTATGTCCCTGTCACACAGCTTTGTTCTACATCTCTACCCTGCTCAGAATACATGACAAGAACAGCCAACGAAGGTCAGACACACCTCCCTCTGCCTTTGCCTCTTTCTCTTCCTCCCTTGTCCTAGGCATGATCAAAGGCTATGACTTCAATCTATCTTAAATTCTATACGACAACGTAACTTAAGTCACGCCAAGAGAGGCAGCAAAAGGTATCTTCATCTTAACCCTCAGTGATGCAAAGAGCCGGGCTCACTGCAAGAGGTGCCACAGGGTAGCCTGTAGACAGGCTAGAGAGGACCAACTTTTCAACACTATGTCCTTTTGACACTTCTCTTTGAAGTCTGGCTTTCTCCCCAAGGGAGCTGAGGTCCCACCCCCATCACTGTCACCCTCTGCCTCCAGGCTCTATCTGAGTCTCTCTCTTCTCCATTAAATCTTTGGGTTCCTGTGGGGAGGAGAGTGGCCCCCACTGGCCCAGGCCTATTTCTCCAGGTTATATATGTCACCATTTTCCATGCCTTTAACAAGACTCAATTAAAAATTAATCAGTCCAGCATGGCAATTTGGAGTGGTAATTGTTTCTTTTCCTGACTCTGTGGCCATAGGCTAAAAGCACACCCAGTACCTAAATTAATCATCTAATTGGGATTTTTCCGTACTCCAGAAACTCAGCCTTCCTGCCATCCCAGCAATTGCTATGTGACCTTAGTAATTAGATTGCCTTGGTGTCCACTCCATGACTTTCCCTCTACTTTCCCTTCCAACTCCCTCTAGTGAAATGGAAAGTAGCCACCTAGGGTGTTTACTTGATTCCCTCCAATGTCTAAGAGGCTTTCTCCTCAGAATCTAAAGCAGCCACACCAGAAAGGTCTGGGAATGATGTTTCAGATTAATTTACGGAACATAATTTATAATTTTAAAAACGAGTCACCACACCAGGGGAGACCTTAGCTTATTAAATACAGTAGAGAACATCCATCTAACAGACCCAAGGCAGATTTCAAATATATGAGGAATGGCCTAGAGAGATGGCTCAGTGGTTAACAGCATCAACTACTCTTTCAGAAGATCTGAGTTCAATTCCTGGTACCCATATCAGGTGGCTCCCAAGGACCTATAACTCTGTCTCCACAGGGATCTAACTCCTTTGGCCTCTGTGAGCACCTACATACAAGGACACATGCTTAAACACAGACTCACACACATACATATATAATCCAAAGAAATGAACGAGGAAATACTGAATATACTACTATATTCAGGACATCCCCCAGGATAAGGAAAAGCAAGAGATAAAAGACAAAGAAATACATGAAATTAATCATGTATATGTAATGTACAAATAGATAAAAACATATGTATACTAAAGTATATATGTCCATAAGTCATCTCTGGAAGGAATGTCAAGAAGCTAAAAACATCAGTTAACCTTGAAAATGCAATCAAATATAAGGGTAGAATACTGAATACAAAATTATAACTGTATCTCCTTACTAGGCCTTGGGCATTGTATTTTTCTTAACAAGTTTCTATTTCTGAAATTAATTAACACTATTTGGTTTATACTCGAAACTTATTTATGTATTTATGCATGTGTTTATACATGCATGAAAATGAGCCAATGTTAGATTTAAATACTTTTTTTAAATAGGCGATCAAATTAAACTGAAACTAGCATTCATCATGCCACATGTCAGACCACACATTTGCCCATTTATGGGTCGCAGAAATCCTTCAAAGTGAAGTATCCTATGCCTCGTGTTGTTTAAGAAATGAACGTCTTGAACATCAAGAGGAAAGTAGGGTGTAGAACGTGCGTTGGTGTTTATTCATAATAATCAACGCACACATGCAAGTTTGTACATACGCACTCAGGCATTTCATTTATTCCTACCAGATGCAAGATGAACAGTGATCCTTTCATTTATTTGTTTCTGTAATGCAAAAAACAAAATTCCCCTTTTCAACTTTCACTTGAGTTTTAGTCTTTGCTGAAGAGGTGACTTCAGAATCTTTTGAACTTCTCCCTTGAAAACCCTTAAAGTTTTTCATGTTAATTTTCATCTGTATTTATTTATAATACAGTAACGTTGTTTTCTTCTTCTTCTTCCTCTTCTTCCTCCTCTTCTTCTTCTTCTTCTTCTTCTTTCTTCCTCTTCTTCTTCCTCTTCTTCTTCTTCTTCTTCTTCTTCTTCTTCTTCTTCTTCTGCTTCTTCTGCTTCTCCTTCTTCTCCTTCTTCTTCTGCTTCTTCTGCTTCTTCTTCTTCTTCTTCTGCTTCTTCTGCTTCTTCTGCTTCTTCTGCTTCTTCCTTCTCCTTCTTTTCCTCCTTCTCTCCCTCACCCTTCTCCTCCTCCTCTTCTTTTCTTCTTCTACCTTAAAACCTTTGGATCTCCAAAACAGATGTGCTCATCTCCTGTTATATAATTAAGAAATGAATTTCCACTGAGTTCTGTGACCACATTCTTCTGGGATAGATAAACGTCACTCTCAACTTGACAAGGCCGAGAAGCATATAGAAGACATACTTTTGTCATCCAGGAAGGATTAAATGGTGATTGAATGTTCACTCGGATTGTGGGAGGCACTGTTGCTTGGGCTGGAATAGAAAGGAAAGAGAGAAGAAAGCAGGCTGAGCACCAGCCTTCACCTCTCTGCAGCAGGTGCAGTGCGATCACCTGCCTCCGTATCCTCCTGCCATGCCTTCCCCGTCATGATGCACTTTCCTCTTTAACCATGAACCTTAATAAACCTACTTTTCTTATGTTGCTTTCTCTCAGGCTACTTGGAGGGATAAAGCACTCAATCTAGCATCCAGCTTTCAAACTATTCTGGTGGCAGATGTATTTCTGAACTGTGAACCACTGTACCAATATTATACAGAAACACTGATAATAACAGTGAGAACTGTTCATCTTCGTTTGCAGTTGGCAGCATCACGAGAAGTATATCTCTTCAACTGCTATATTTTCTTCTTCCTAGACACTGATCCCTGGGTGGTGATAGGTGCGACATCGCTACAGATTACTTCGTATGACTTTAGAGTTGTACGAACTCATTGGTTGCCGTTGTTTTGGCTTCTCTGAGATCATAGTATTATTCCCAGTGTATGACCTAAACCTTTCACTACACAGAGCTGGAAGGATGCTCTTCAGAGGAGGATAGCGATGTTGCTGTTTTGCTGTTGTTACTGATGATGGTGGTGGTGGTATATGCATGTGTGTGCTATGATGTATGCATGTAAGTGTACAAGTATGTCCCTCAGTGGCAGTGGACATATGTGCAGAGGCCAGAGGAGGACTTCCGGTGGTTTCCTTTTTTTTCTACCTTATTGTCTTAAACCAGAACTTCTCATCGAGCCAGAGCCTTGGCTGGCTGGTGAAGTCCACAACTTTGGAGTCACGGCCTCGAAGCCATGCTTGGCTTTTTACATGGCTTCTAGGAATTCTAAACCAGGCCTTCACGCTTACCCACGAAGCACTTTCTCCTCTAAGCCATCTCTCTCCTTTGTTGTGGTACCTGAATCAGTTCACTGTAACTACCATGCCCAATACCTTTGCTTGTTAGAAGGCTAAGAGGTGTCAGTGAGAGAGAGAGAGAGAGAGAGAGAGAGAGAGAGAGAGCATGTCAATTCATTCCCAGGAGATGCATATCACTGAAACAGGCAGTCCTGCTTTTATTAGCCTAATCCAAACTTTGCAAAGACAAGTACTTATCTCTTTAGACAAAACAGGCTGTTGTGCTTATTGGAATGGAGCCAGTAAAATGATGCCCATGTGTGCCTGCAGCCCGGGTTCTGTTCAGACACCTGAAGTGAGAACAAGGCCTGGTTTTGCTTGCCCAGGGCTCCTCCCATTGCTTCAAAGATCACAGCTGGACTCAACAAAATAAGTCATCCAGCTTCTCATGCCATTCTAGGTGCCACTGAAATGATCTTCCTGACTCTCTGTAAATGGCCACGGGACCTAGACGTTGTTAAAGCCTTCACCCAGGCAGAAGGAATGGCATTTGAAGCCAGCAGGAAGCTCTGCTCTCTTCATGCTCCTATCATGAAAACTCAAGAGGACCCTCTGACCTCTGACCTCTGACCTCTTCTCCATGGTCCAGTTTGCCTTCAGGGTTCCTTTTTATGGCCAGCCTACTTTCTCTTCTCTCTTCCCTTCCTCTCTGGTCAGCCTCACCTGTGATCAGCCAGGGCAGGAGGAAAGCAAGCCCTCCCCTAACCCTGATAACAGGGTTACATGACTGTAATTACAGGGTTTTGCTTCCCAGCTCCCCAAATGACAGTCGCCGTCGAATCTGAATCCTCTTTCAGTCACATGGAATCAATTACTGAGCAAAATTAGGAGGTTAATTTTCTCCAGAATGAGATATGCCTTTTAGCTCCGCCGTCGTCGTCTCTTTCTCTCCAGCTGGTAGCTTATTGGGTTGCATTGTTCTCTGGCCCAAGGAACGAAGTTCCATTTGGAAGGATCTCCACAAGAGTTGATTTGAAAAGGAAACTCCATCGGTCTCCACACTCAGGACATCTGAATAGAGAGGCTGTTTGGAAGAGGTCAGCACGGATGGCGAATCACAAGAATTCGCATTCGGTGGGCATGAGATTAACTCTGTAAGAACAAATAAAACCTATCAGGTCAGAATCTCTCCTTTAGATATGCTGGTCCTACAGGACTGGGACCCATTGCTTGAACCAGCACCCATTCTAGAGACTACTGTGAAGATAAGCCATTGCTTTCTTTAGGATAAATCTCTGACTAGGACAAAGCAACTCTATGACAGGAGTAACACAACGTATAGGCTCAATGCAACATGACGTCTCTTCCAAATGACTATAGCCAGGTATCGCAATGTCTGGAGAACAGCAGTGGCATTGATAAGGGACCTGTAATTTGTTCAGTGTGTGCTACCATTTGGGAAATGCTGTGTGTCCTCTTACAAAATGGGGCACTGAGAATGTGACTGACTGCCTTGCTTGTGTCAGCCAACAGCTAAGCAACAGAGTCAGAACATGAACCCAGGCGATCTGAAACCAGAGCCCATGCTTGGAAAGCCATGCCACGTGAGGGTCCTCCCCTTTATGGCACACTTTCTCTTCTTCCTTTCCTCACGTGACAGAAACACTACAGAAGAAGAAGGATTTTTTGTGGATTACAGTTCCAGGACTACTTTATCAGGACAGGCAGGGCATCACAATAGAACAGCTCAGGGCATGCTGGCTGGACCTCTCCATCCCAAGGGGGAGAAAGGAAGTAGAAGGAACTGCAGCCTGGCCCAGACTGGGTTATAACCCACAAGCCCCACATCTATCTGATAGATCACATGTTCTGAAAGCCCACCATGTCTCAAAACAGCACCGTCATCTCAGGGCCTGCGAGCCCTGTAGGGGATGGCCATGTTTATAGCCATACAATATAGTTATAAGTTCCAAGGAAGAGAAGTTCTGACCTCTGGGGAATCAGAAGCCTGGAGAGGCCAGCTAACAATCTAGAAGGACAACAGTTTCCGGTAGAGGACGAAACATTTTTGGCAAGTAGAAAATGGCACATGCTAATTCTTCACCCTGTAATTTTTCCGATCAGTAATATGTGATTTCTGGATTCAGAATGGAAGGAACACAGAATCTGCTTATGCTTATTCACTTCCAACCGTGATCCAGGACTTCTTATCCCTTAGACTCTGCTTCCTTCCTAGAGAAAGAACTTCCCTAATAACAACTGGGCCACTGGCCCAGGACTCCCAAGCCCGAGCTTTTTCCCCGTTTGGTGTCTTCACCGTAGGTGTACAGGCAGACCTCGTAAAAGGGCCTTTCTCGTTATTATTATTATTTTGTGGTCCAAAGGTTGCATACACTATTTTTTTTTCTGCTGCTAAAGCTTAGGAAGGGTGGAAAGCAAAATATTTTGATAATTATTCTGGCCATCGGGTTACATAAGAGCCCCTGCAGCTTTCTGCATCAAACTTGAACAGTCAAAACCACAAATTCTGTTTTTGCAGCCATAAAACATTCATGGCACAAAAAAGAGGGGGAGTGAGGGGAGAGGAGAGAAGGGGGGGCAGAGAAATAATAAAATCCATTTTCCATTCGCTAGAAACTTATAAAATTTAATGTGGTGAAAAATGACAGTTTACTCCCCGTGGAAAACTGTTTGGAGCCCTGGCTGGTAGGCAGAGTAGACAGACTCTAATACAGGCTCGCCGTCATTGGATAATGTAAGACATCAGCGCTGGCAGAGGCTGTCCCCAGGTGAGACATACATGTAAAAAGGAAGCAAATAAGGTCTTAGATACTAGGAGGCTGTGGTTAAAGGCAAGGAGAATGAGATGTCTGTCTGTCTGCCTGTTGTCTGCCTGTCTGTCAGATGCAGTTCGGGTGGTTAAAGGCAAGGAGAATGAGATGTCTGTCTGTCTATCTATCTATCTATCAGATGCAGTCCAGGTGGTTAAAGGCAAGGCCAATCAGATGTCCATCTGTCTGTCTGTCTGTCTGTCTGTCTGTCTATCAGACTGGGAGTGTATTTGTTTAGCATGCACGACTCCCTGGATTCTGTCATTTTAATGCTGCATAAAGCAATGAGGGAGCACACACTCGTAATCCCAGAATTAGGAGAATAAAGTCAGAATGAACAGAAGTTCAAGGTCATTTACAGCTCCATGGTCAGCCTGAGTCACAAGACTTATATAAAAACACAAAATCAAAAATTATGAGGTCACCGGTTACAACCTCCACATAGTGGAGTACTGATGTCCGTCACCCCACGCCTTGATAGGATATCACTCTAAGGTCAGATTTAAGACACCCAGTGGTAAGGCCCTAAAGTAGCAGGGTAGAAGAGATATGGACCTGTCTTTCAAGTCAGCTGACTTTGATGCCTGTTCTACAAAGTCAGTGAGTGTGAGTCAGGAATCTCCAACTCCACTTTTAACTCACGCAGAAACTGGCAAAAATGGGAGTTCTCCGATGTAGTGGTCTGACTGCTGTGTATCCTCCATAAAATGAGGTATTTGAACCCTTGACCACCCCCAGTTGGTGGTGCTGTTTCAAAAGATTATGTGGAGGCACAGCCTTGCTGGAGGAAACACATCACTAGGGGTGGAGTTTGGGAGTTTAGAGCCCTGCCCTATCTCCAGTTCCCTTTCTGCTTTGGACTTTGAATTGTGGCTGTGATCTTTCAGCTTCCTGCTCCAGCTTCTAAGCTTGCCCACTGCCATGCCTCCTGAGCTGATGGACTCTCACCCCTCCGAAACCCTGAGCCAAGTCACGGTGCTTATCACAGCAGCAGAAAAGTGACTAATGCAGTTGGGTAGCCAACTCAAGGGAGCACTGAACTAAATAATAACCAGAAATATGGATTACTTTCGACTTGGATTGGCGAGGTGGCTCCAGGGCTAAAGGTGCTTGCCACCAAGCCTGGAAAACTTGAGTTCAATACCTGGATCATAGGTGGTAAGAGGAGATAATTGACTCTTAGAATAAGTTTCCTTCTGACCTCCGTAAGTGTGCTATTATGCTCATGGAATCCAAATACAAAGAAAGAAAGAAAGAAAGAAAGAAAGAAAGAAAGAAAGAAAGAAAGAAAGAAAGAAAGAGAGGAAGAGAGAAAGAAAGAAAGAGAGGAAGAGGGAAAGAGAGAAAGAAAGAAAGGAAGAAAGGAAGAAAGAAAGAAAGAGAAAGAAAGAAAGAAAGAAAGAAAGAAAGAAAGAAAGAAAGAAAAAGAAAGGAAGGAAGGAAGAAATAAATAAAACGAAATAAGAACAATCAGTACCTGGAGTATTTCTGAGTAAAATTACTGCAGTTCTATCATTGTTGACAGTGTCCTCATTCACATGGATGGCCTATTTGCCAAGATCTAGGATCCTGTAGACAACAAGACTCTGATTACATCTATGAAAAAGACTGTCCAGATTAGGTCATTCTCTGGGCCTGTCTGTGAGGGATCATCTAGAGTGGTCTCTGTCTTCCATTTAGTTGCTTCCTGTGTTTGTAATTGTAGGTATTAGGTTTCAATTACCTTACGTGCCACCCTTACTTTCTGTACATTCGTGTGCGTGCTGTGTGTGCCTGGTATGTTTTCACATATGGGTGGCTGCATGCGTACATGTGTGTGGAGATCTGTGGTTTGTGTCCAGAATCTTCTTTCGTGCACGCGACAGCCCTGTCATATCCAGAAAGCACTGTTTTGCGGCCCTCATCCACTACCTCTGGCTCTTATAATCTCTCTGGTCCCTCTCTTCCACAATGATCTCTAGGGTTTGGGAGAAGGACAGATGGATGACGTCGGTGTAATACATACCATCGAGCACTCCACAGTCTCCTGTGGTCTTCATCGTGAGGAGTTGTGTGTCTTTGTATTAATCCCTATCCCTTGCAAAAAGAAGTTTCTCTGATGAAGGAAAGAGATGCACTAATCCATTTGCTATATTAGGGTTAGCTTCTCTCCTAGGGCCTCTGATGGTCCAGCCGTGAGTTCTTAGCTAAGTACCTGGCTTAGCTAATAGTACCTGGCTTGAGTTTTGCCTTATGAAACATGTCTTAAGTCCAATCGGAAAATGTTTGGTTATTCCAATGACATCCATGCCACTAGTGCATCAAGGGGCCCATCTTTCCAAGGCCATTCATGATCATTTTCCTTTTTCTGGTACCATACTTAGTGCCACCTCCCAGCACTGTGAAAGAAATGCAGAGGGCAGGGATGAAGCTTCTGAGTCAATGCAGGCTTGATCCCCACACTCGAGGCTGTGATGATTTCAGTGAGCAAGTTCTGAAACTCATCGAGAGCAATGACAAGTTCCTACAATGCTCAGGGCCCCCATGATCAATACCTGGAAAATAAGCACCCCAAACTTGGTGCTGGGTGTTGTATTTGGGAGTTTTCCTTGTCTGAGAGAGGATCGTCCCCTGTTGCAGAACAACTTCATTTCAAATTGTTTAATGCATGCGTATGTGTACATCGTAGGTAGCTTCTATAATAGTATATTTCCACGTGGAATTTTCACGTGGTCCTAGTGTTGGCCATCACCTTCCCAGTGCTCTCTTCTACTCTGCTTCCCCACCTGTCACTCCATTACTTTTATATTCAACATTCTCACAAAGTATTTGAAATGCTCCAATATCTTCCAAAGGGTAAGATGAAGAAACAGATTATTCTGTGATAGAGAAAATTAATCCTATCAATTAAAAACCATGGTATTTTTTTTCTCCTTGTTAGAATCTGGCACATTTGAATATCAGATACAGTTAGATGGATCTTAAAAAAAATATCTAAATGCTTTCTGTTCGAGATGCAGAACATGTAATGAAGGATGGTGTGATGCTTCCGTGTTAAAAATGCTTGACATATAAGCAATTGGCCTGGAGTTCAGATCCCAAGAACCCACATAAATGTATGGGCATGGTAGATGCCAGAGATTTCCAACCTACCTGGGCAGCAAGATTAGCTCTATCAGTGAGGTCTGGTTTGACTGAGAGACAGTGCTTCAAAAGAATTAGGTGGAGGGACATGAAGAAAGATGCTGGATATCAACCATAGATCTCGACATATATGTACCATGAGCACATGCATCCACACATACATGAAAACATACATACACATGTGCACACATAATACACAGACACAAATGTATAAAAAGGTAGAGAGGAACAAAGATAAATGTAATTTTGATACCTGCAAATACAAAAACTGGAAGCAACTAGAATAAGACAGAGACCCTGCAGTAAACTTGACCCTGAGCGCCCTTAAACTACTCAATAGCAAACCCACCGTTCTTTATTATTGTCCTCAGAGTATTTCCAGGCAAAGCAGGAAGAAGGTAAATGTACTTTTCATACAGTATGACATTTTTACCAAGTTATTTTTGGGCAACCCCACACAAACACAGAGAAATAGAAGCTTAAAGCCAGAACAAAGGAAACTTACATATTTCATTCATATAGCAATTTGGGGTGACTGTGGTTTGGAGCAAGCTCTTACAGAAAATCCCACAAGTTTCTTCTAAGTCTAGAGACAACCTTAATCCCAGCTGATGGGTTTTCTTCAAATGGGATCCTCAGGATGGTCTAGAGCAGCAGTTCTCAACCTCTGGGGTTGGGGTCCCATTGGGGAGTCACACATCAGATATCCTACATATCAGATATTTATAACAGTAACAAAATTACAGTCATGAAGTAGCAGAAATAACACTGTTATGGTTGGGGGTCACCACAACATGAGGAACTGTATTAAAGGGCGACAGCATTAGGAAGGTTGAGAACCCCTGGTCTAGGGCATCATGCACTTAACATATTTTGAACTCTGCAAAATAGAAGACTACTGGTTAAGAGATAGGAAATGTTCACTTCCTTTGAAATTCTAGCAGGGCAAGAAGCCAAAGGTGCCACCTGTGAAAGACAGTCCGTAGCTGTTTCCCATGTCCTTGCTTTACTTTAAGGTACAGGTTTATACACCCTGCAGTCAGGCTCTGAATCCAGGTCTGGACTTCACTAGTTATTAATAGTAAGATCCTTAATGAGTCAGTTAACCACTGTTTTTTTAATACATGTATGGGTTCATGCATTTGTGTGTATGTTTGTGTGTGTGTGTGTGTGTGTGAACGTGTATGTCTAAGTATTCATGTATGTGCAAGTATGCATCTATGTGCATGTGTGTGCCTGTGCATGCACGTGTGTGTGTGTGTGTGTGTGTGTGTGTGTGTGTGTCCATGTGTCTATATAAGTAAAAAGTTTTGTATGAAGATAAAAATACAACCTTGGGTGTCATCCTCAGGGACATCGTACATTTCCTCTGAAATAGAGTCTCTCGTTGACCGGAAGCTCACCAATTAGGCTAAACTGACCAATGAGTCCAAGCATCTGCCAGTCTGTGACTTCCTAGCAGAGGGATTACAAGTGCACACCATGGTATCTGGCAGTTTTAAATCTGGGGATTTTGCTTTTGAGATATAAACATTTACCAGATGAACCGTCTCTCCATCTTACAACTGTTTCTGTTCTGTTTCTCACAGCTAACGTGAGGATGCGATTATACATTGCTCATAGAGCTCTTACACACAAAACTAATTACCACCATGTCTGGTAGGTGTTAATATCTGATGTCTCAATCAACAGTTATCACTGTAAGTGACACACAACCAAACATACACAAAGAAGTCTGACCACACATACGGTGTCAAACTTGCTTACCTCGAACATGCTTATCTCTAAACAAGGGACATATGAGAACTGCCTCGCTGTCCCTGCCGGCTTCAGTGTTCCCTCATAGCAAATCATTAAAGAGACAGAAAAAATCCCATCTCCCTGTTGGGCCCAATTCTCCAGTCATTCCTGAAATCATCCATCAGTATTTGTGGAGCACCAGGTCAGACAGAGAGAAGGGGGAAAAGTCGGCAGAGATCCAGGCTTCACGCCAGATACATCAGCCAGGGAGGAGCCAGCCAAGGTCACATGTGATAGCCAGGCTTTGTTTCTGCACGCACAGAAAGGACAACACAGGATGCCTGAGAGAGATGAAGGACGGCTGACATCAGAGGAGACGTTTGGCCCCGCCTTGAAAACTAGGGAATGAACTAACCTAGTAGAGACAGGTAAAACAAGAGAAGAGCAGTTGACAAGAAGATCCCACCAAAAATTCTTGTGTGTAGTAGACACGTCAAGGTAGATGGCACTGAAGTCAGCCATGCAGCACAGATCAGAGAAGTTTATAGGAAGAATCACCATAAAAATCTCTCTGCTTCCCATCGCGCATAACGTTCAGATAAGGAATAAAAGCCTACACTGTAGATCTGTATGCAATCCTCGAAATGGAAAGAAATGACTCCCAGAAGGGACGCTGCCAGCATCCCCTTGCTTAGAAACAGCACACTTCACTTGCTGTTGTAAAACAAGTCCCCCATGAAATGCTTGCTTTCCACAATCCAAAAAGCACACCAAAGGAAAAGAAATAATATTTATTGTGCCTCTTGCATGGACTCCTTACAAACATGGCGTTAGCCTCATATGGAACCACTTTGACGGGCCTCCGAAAATAATTCCTTAACCACAAACACATCCTCTACTTGTCTGATCTCAAATTGCTCTGAGTAAGTATCACAATTTCGGGTCAGGTTTGAGACTGTGACAGGCGCTATCAGCCCATTAGGTATGAATGATCTATGAGGTAGAGGGCGGGGGTTTTGACACAGGAGAGAGATGTCAGTGAGGACCTTGCCCCAGGCTCTGTGGAGTGCCCACCTCCCTAGGACCCTTCCAGGCCCACCTGAAGACTCTTTAACAGGGGCTCCTCAGCACAAACGAAAGGTGGAACAATGGTGTTCATCACCCAGATAGCATCTCAGGATCTCAGTGGGGCACAATTATTGGAAGCAAAATAACACAGATAGGATTTCACATCCGAGCCTTGGATATGAGAATCACAAAGATGCGAGGATACAAACAACCCCCTCTGGCTTCACTCTGGCCCCACACCACGCATCCAGCCCTTGTTGCTGCCCTTCTTTCCCTTCCAACTTCTAATTGGCTGATACCCGATCCTCACGGCTGTCTCATTTTCTGAACACACAAGGCCGCTTGAGACCAGCTGATATGTGTGGGAAAGTGGCGGCCATGTTGAATGCACCTGCTGTGGCTGCCCGAGGCCCCTCCCTTCCCGCCCTTCCCATTATGCTCCACCTGACTCTGTTTCAACAGTAGCAGAAAAGAAGTCGAAGTAGCTAGCATTCATCATGAACACACACACACACACACACACACACACACACACACACAGCGGCCAGAAAGTTTCCTTGAACCTCTTTCCCATGCAGATCCTGCCCAGTGGCCTATTTCGATGGCGAATAGCAATTCTATCTCTTTTCAGAGTTACAGAATGTAAGAACAAGAAAAGGGTAACAAGGGAAGCTTTAGAATAATGGCCTAAGTAACATTACACCACACACACACACACACACACACACACACACACACACACACACCCCCTTTAATACAAGACTACTCATCTTTGCATCCCCAAGTAGACCATATCTATTGCTTGTTTTGGAAATAAATAGATTCCAGGTCAAAGCCACTGGGTACTTTTGACTTTCCAGAGAATAGGCTGAAATTCTAATCAGGGCTCAGGCTTGCAGTAAATTCCTTGGAATGTAGACAGAGGCAGAGCCATTCTACATGCAGATTGTAACAAACCTGAAGAACGTACACATGTTCATAGAAGTAAAAAAAAAAAAAGCCAGCAGCTGTCTTTTCAAGCCATGGGACAACAACAATGACAAAAACAACAAAAAGACCAAATCTTAAGAGTCTGATGGACAAGCTCTTTGGTGGTTTAATCTGATATTAAGATGTTGTACACGTTCCCTGATAGAAAAAATACACCCCAAGACCTGGAAATGGGAAGGATCCATTAAGTCAGGTAATGCCTTTACCAGCATGGGACATAGTTCCTTAAGAATACGGCTAAAATGCCCTTGGGGTGAGCATTAGAAACCAAGCCCTCCTATCCACTTCAGTAGAGGCCATTCCATCTATGCCTAGTATCCGGTTTCTGTTATGAAATTAAACTTTGGCCTCCAAAAGCATTGTCCCATACCAAACCACCCTGCATAGCAGGTTTTCATTAAAGACCAGCCAGATCCCTCGGAGGGGACCAGAAAGGTCATTTTATCCATCCCTCTACCTCCGGGCAGGTCTGGAATGAAATGATACCAGCCTGGGTCTTATTATACACTTCCCATAGCAGGCAATCCACTAAACTCTGCTGTAGAACCGTGTTCCCATGGCACATAACCCATGTGGTTGGAAAATGCCTCCTGCAACTTAGACAAAGGACTTCTTAGTGCAGATGAAAAGTACTTTCCTACAGTCACACCTCACCGTTTATGATGTGCTTCACAGCAGACGCATACAAACAGAGGAAGGCAGCTCCACACTGCGCCATCCTCCTTACTGCTGTCGTCTGAGTTTCAAGACATAACTCCTTTGGAAGGAAAAGTCTTTCTTTCCCTTTTAACTATTGATGGGTAGTTTGCAAACACTGGTTGTGGGTAAAGACAATGGTAAAGGCAGAAGGGAAGACCCCAGAGAGAGAAAATTCAGGTTATGAAGTCTATCCATACTCAGCAGCCTTGGGTTCTGTTGAATGACATACTCTTTTCATTTCATTTCGTCATATTGAAAGAATCATGAAGATCACTAAAGCAATTAAATATGCAAATAAACAGAATCTAGAGGTTTTTTTTAAGTATCTATCCCCCGACAAACAAATTACATCACATCGTCACCCGATCCCCCCATCACTCAGAGGTCCCTTTGCTTGCGAGGCTCCTCTGAAATATCAGAGCTTGCAAGGGTCCTCAGCCCATTGAAATATCAGCCAACCCTCACATCACTGATTTTTAACTAGATCTCTCTCTAGCCGATTGCTCCATTGTGAATTGACCATTCTATATCGGGAATTCAGGGGTTATGATTGGCCTGAAGCATGTTTTGGGAGCATTTTCTTGATTGATGATTGGTGTGGGAGGGACCACCCACCCCTAGACAGGAGGGCCTGGGCTGTATAAGCAAAACGACAGAGTGAGCCAATAGGCTGAGTCGCTTTGTTTCTACTTCAAGCTCTTGCTGTGGGTTCTTGCCTTGGCTCCCCTCAGTGATTTGAGTCAGCTGTAGTCTGTAAGCAGAAATAAACCCTCTCCTCCCCTAGTTGTTTGTGTTGAGTGTTTTATCACAACAACAAAAAACAAACTACCTACTGTAGGGAGAAAGGCAGGGCCTGTTATGGGGAATTCCCCAGGACTCTCTCTGTTCTTGGTGTGGTAAGCAATGGAAAGTCATGAGACAGCAAATGGCATTTTGTTCTTACTGCCTTCAACAGTTCTTTTCCAAATGGGTTCAGACAAATCTCCATTGTCTTTCGGAGAGGGGGCCAGGCAATGCACAGCCAGGTTTAGCCCTCTGAGGAAAACTTCACTCAACTCTCAGTCAAGTGGTCCAAAGATTCTCACTCACCAGCAACGTTTTGAGGAAGGCTAGCAGAACGGATTCTGTTCATGATAAATTTTTAAGTTTTAGGAATAGTTCATATGATTAGTTAATTATTTGAAACTGAACAAAAGAATAGTTTATGCTAAGACCCAAAAGTTTTCTTGATATAAAGATATAAAGGAATCATGATAAAAATGAAGTGCTATAAAATATTTTAAAAATCTTAATAATTAACCATCTATATTTCATGTCTAATTCAAAGTTTTGACAAGTTATGAAAGCATTACACTGAAGACTGTGTAGAGAAAGCTACTGCCTTTTGCCTTTTGCTTTGAGTTTCAGGGAGGAGAAAGAGGAAAGAAATGAAGGATCTCTTCTGTGTGTGTATGTGTGTGTGTGTGTATGTGTGTATGTGTGTGCATGTGTGTAGGTGTGTATGTGTGTGTTTGTATGTGTACATGTGTGTATATATGTATTTGTGTGTGTGCATGTGTGTGTATGTGTGTGTTTGTGTGTGTGCATGTGTTTGTATATGTGTGTGTTTGTATGTGTATATGTGTGTGTTTGTGTGTATGCATGTGTGTATGTGTGTGTTTATGTGTGTGTATGTGTGTTTGTGTGTATGCATGTGTGTATGTGTGTGTTTATGTGTGTGTGCATGTGTGTGTTTGTGTGTGTGCATGTGTGTGTATGTGTGAGTGCATGTGTGTATGTGTATGTGTGTGTGCATGTGTGTATATGTGTGTGTGCATGTGTGTGTGCGTGTGCGTGTGCATCTCTCTGCATATTCATATATTCATCTGTGCACATGGAAGTCAAGATCAACATTGGGTGTTTTAATCAATCGCTCTCTACCTCATTTTTGAGGTAGAGTCTCTCTCTCTCTCTGACCCTGCAGCTCATAAGTTTGGCTAGAAAGCCCAGCCACGCCCTCCCAGGCATCTTCTCCTTACCTCTCCAACTCTGAGATGACAGGAATATATGATCTGAGGCTTGGCTTTTTCGTGTGGTCGCTGGGGAACCCAACTCACATCCTCATGCTTGTTTCTGAGTGAGCCATCTCTGAGCTCCCACACAAACATTTCTCTAAATCCTACCTTTTCCTAGCATTCTGCTTCCTTGAACCTAACACATCTAGCAGCTTTGAATCACTAGAAAACAAACCACCACCAACAACAACAAAAGGAAACTGAATAGATCTGAAATAAAAACAGCATTTTAAAGTATGCCCCCCGCCCCCATCCAAACTTGCAAATGGTAATTATGAAGACAAAATGATGCCCTTTGTTCCGAGGGTCTCTGCCGTTAACACTGGCGAGTATCCAGTCTGCTTTACTAATTCTGACGGAATCATAACTTTGAGCGGCAGCGATGGAAAGGGGGGCCGTGGACCAGGAAGTAAAAAGAGGCTAGCCCAGCCTTTCTGCTAGAAATAATAAAGGAAGCACATTTAAATCCACCAAAGACCTTTCTAGGTCAATGTTGAAGCCACCCGCCCCCTCAAGAGGATGAAACTAAGTGGACAAAGGTAAAAGATGGACCATCACGACAATTACATGTTTCAAAGGGAGCGACGTCTTATTAGATAGGATTTTACCCCTTTTCCCATTCTTTCTCTCATGTCGCATAAACTCTGAAAACCCCAAAGTCCAAACTTCTGTATTTATTATAGATTATCAAAATAAGGGGACATATAATCTTTATTAGATATGCTAGAGCATCTCCTGGAAGGGGAAGTGGTTACTAGATGCAATTGGCAGTTTTTTGAAAGCAAGCGTTCTGAGGCTCCGACCAGGCACACCTATGTAGAGGACAAATGGATAATTTTAAAACTCTGCTTTGGGCCACTGGACTCTGAGAATCAACAGATGACAGAAAAGGGGGGAAAAAAAGCATACACCCTTTTGCTTCCTTTCTTTCTTTTTTCTTTCTTTTTTCCCCCCTTGTCTTTCCAGATCTTGTCAAAGGATGATTGACACATGCACACAGCCCTTGAAACACCAGCCACTGCCTGAGGCACTTCCTATAATCAAAGCCCACGCCCACCCAGAGCTAATTAGACATTAGATTAGTGTCAACTGATTGATTTAAAACAGCCATCCCTCCTCCCCAACTCCCTCATCTCCAAGCACCGGGAAGATGGGGCTGGTACCCAAGATGGTTCTCTACAACAGACAAGACAAATTATTCATGGAACTTTCAGGCAGAAAACCTAGAGACAATGTAGGTCGGCTAGAAATCACCCAAGAGAACTTGCCTGGGAAGAAAATGCTGCGACAGGGAGTGGGGGTCGGGCAGGGGGTTGTGGATGGAGTGGGGGAGGGGGAGGATGAAAATGGGAATGAATCTTTTCTGAGATCAATGAAACCCCCTGGTCCAATTTGTTGAGTTAAGTCAGAGTGTTTGTGATGTTTGAAGGAAAATTATTTGCAATTTAACCCAGCAGAGTTCTGAGTACATTTGGCTACAATTTATATACCATTTTTCAATGTCTTTTCTCTCTTTTCTGCCGTCTTTTTCTCTCTCTCTCTCTCTCTCTCTCTCTCTCTCTCTCTCTCTCTCTCTCTCTCTCTCTCTCTCTAAATATATGAGCCGGGAACATTCAACGTTGTCTTAATGGATTAAGCAGAGACGGGCCCGAGGAGAAAATTAAAACTGAAGTCCTTACAGCTGCTGCAACTGATATTGGGCAGAGAGAAGCAAGGAGTCTTTTCTCTTCTCACAGGGGAAGGGAGATTCCTCCAAGCTCTTCTGGAGGTCAGACATACATGCCTACTGTACAGGAGGCAAGACCCCCCCCCCCCCTTTCACTAGCAACTAGCAGCAGGGCTCAGAGGCTGGCTCCGCCGAGGAGCCTATAGTCACTGGATTTCAAGGAAAAAAGTGGACCCTTTCCCAGAAGAGACCACCAGAGTGGGGGGAAGGGGGGGCAGCCAGGGGCCAAGTTCAGACTTTTCATTCTCAGATTAAAAGCCTTTTCCATTTGTCGGGCAGTTACTACTGTACTCTTGGGTCAGGCCTGATCCAACACAAACACACCTCTGGAATTATGTCTGCGCAAACGGCTCCTCCAGAAGTGCCGTGAGTATAGTCTAACAGTCTGAGAAGAACAGCACTAGCCAAAGGCGCTCCATAGCCTTCCGCTATGGTTTGAATGCAAAATGCTTTCCACATGTTCTTGTGCTTGAACACTCAGACTCCAGCTGGTACGGCTGTTCATGAGATCTTTGCTACCTGGGCCCCTCCCTGGGAGGCATAGGTCACCTGGGGTGGCCCCCAAAAAAGTGATATTCAGGCTCCTATCTTGGAATCCTGGTCTGCCATGTGGTGAACAAGCCACAAGCTCCGTTATAGCCTGTGTTCCCTGAAACCATGAGCCAAGATGAACCCATCCTCTCTTATGTTGTCCTTGTAAGAGTTTTCCTCAGAGCAATAAAAAGAAAGTCGCTAAGGGTGCTCTCTTATAGCCCAAGCTTTGATGTGGACATAATGGTATATCAACAGTGTCATTCTGACAGGATTTAAGAGGGGGGGGTGACCTAGAAGAAATCCCTCTGAAGTTGTTTCTGAGAGACGTTCCAGAGAGGTTTGACTGAGAAAAGCCACCCTAAACATGAGCAGTACCATCCTGCAGATGCTATATACTCTCCTGCTGCAGATGCTATATACCCTCCTCCTGCAGATGCTATATACCCTCCTCCTGCAGATGCTATATACCCTCCCACGTACCACACTCCTGCTGCCCCGCTGCCATGACTGCTTTTCCACAATGGACTGAACCTTCAGATTGTGAGCCCAAACAAACCTGTCCTCGAGTTTCTCTTTTCCTGGCATTTTGTCATAGCAGTGGAAAATAACAAGTAACACAGCGGATAGAAGATGGGCATGCATTGATTACTTTTGTGTTGCTATGATCAACTTTATACATCAACTATAACCAACTTTATAGAAGAGTGAATTTATTTTTGCCTTATTCCTCCAGACACACACACACACACACACACACACACACACACACACAGAAAGAGAGACAGAGACAGAGAGACAGAGAGACAGAGACAGAGACAGAGAGACAGAGACAGAGGCAGAGAGACAGAGAGGCAGAGAGGCAGAGACAGACAGACACACACACAGAGAGAGACAGAGACAGACAGAGAGAGACAGAGACAGAGGGAGATTCCAGAGTCACAGGATTTCTTTTTAGATTTTCTATCGCTATGGTAAAACATCACGATCAAAACCACTTGGGAGGAAAAAGTGTATTTGGCTTACATATCCTGAGACAACGTCCATCATAGAAAAAGTCAGGCAAGAACTATATGCAGGAACATGGAGGTAGGGCAGAGGCCATGGAGAAGTGCTGCTTACTGGCTTGCACAGTTTACTTTCTTACACTGTCCAGGATCACCTGCCCAAAGGTGACACCACCTACATCAATCGTTAATAAAGAAAGTTTGCCCACAGGCCAGTCTCAGGAGGACATTTCCCAGTTGAGGTTCCCTTCCCTCATGCAATTTCTGTTGAGTTGACAAAACACCAACCAGCACACAAATGGAAGCAAAACCAAAGCCACGGGGTCAGGAAGATGAGAGATCACGTGATGAGCGATTGCATCCCAACTGTATACAAGGAGGGGACAGAGCAAGCTGGAAGAGAGACGAAGCTACAAACCCTCAAAGGCACCCTCATGGTGTACTTTTTCCAGCGAGACTCTACCTTCCTAAAGGTTCCATCATTTCCCCCACACAGTGTCATCATCTTGGACCTAAAGTGCTCAAACACATGAGCCTATGAAGGACATTTCTCATTCAAGCCACAAGAGGATGCTCAATGGTTCAGGGGAGGAGACAGGCGATAAGAAGGACAATTGGTAGGCAGTCGCTAGAACTGGTATCATAAGGCATGATGTCTAGAGAGCTCTTTCCAGCTTTCACGGTCGGATTATTGTCTTACTGGCTTCCTAGAAAATGGGCAAGGCATACGATACCTTACCCAGTACAGAGGAGAGATAGGAACAGTATTTTTCCACCCAGGGTGCTAGATCAAGTCAGTGAACTAATTTTCAAAGACTTTGGTTCCCCAGCACTCTGAATTGTCTCCCAACCCTCTGCTTTAGTGGCATGTAACACACACACACACACACACATACACACACACATACACACACACACAGAGACAGACACAAACACACACAGGCAGACAGACACACACAGAGACAGACACACACACAGACAGACACACACAGAGACAGACAGACAGACAACAGACACACATGCACACACACAGACAGACAGACACACACACAGAGAGACAGAGACAGACAGATGACAGACAGACAGACACACACACGCACACACACACACTGAGGGTTCGGATTTTTTCTTTTTTTGACTTAGATCTCAGCCCATCTGCAAGCATTCAAGAGAGCTATCCTAAGTAGCTTCGTGAGTGCTCCAAGCCAGCAGCCGGAACCTGAAGAGGTCACTAGGGGAATCTGAATGTTCTAGGGAAGGAAATGCTGAATTCTGCATTGACTACACCAGCGGTAACTCAGGTTTTCATTTGATGCAAGAACTAATAACTTAAGCTTGCT
Organism: Rattus rattus; assembly: GCF_011064425.1. Taxonomy (NCBI): domain Eukaryota; kingdom Metazoa; phylum Chordata; class Mammalia; order Rodentia; family Muridae; genus Rattus; species Rattus rattus. Next base: position 76,778,245 of record NC_046162.1, on the reverse strand, counting down.
CTCCACTGATTGCCACTGAAGCAGTAAGGATACAGGGACACGAGCACTGAAAACGTATGACCGTGTTCTAAAATATGCCCTGAAAATGAACAAAACTTCCTGGAGACCAACATGCACTGGGCTCTGGAGCAGACGTCCAGGGCTGCTTTGCTTAGAATGTGGTTTGGGCTTCAGCATTGTTAGGCTAGCTTTCAGGGGCTACTCCCATCGACGTATGAAATCATCAAAAGGCAAGCATGGGTAAAGGCTGGACGGTCCAATGGTCTCGCTCTTTTCTCCTGATTTCCTGGGATCTCTGCGCAGACAGGAATTCAGTGCTGGGAGAGAGTTAAGGCAGGCACACAGGAGAGTCCTCCAAATGCCGATTCGGCAAATTTTTAACTTTTTTCTTTTCAGCTATAAACCTTTCAATACCTCAAAATAAATCCTTCAGTTTTATATGTGAGCTTGGTTTCTGCAGCTGCAGATTTATGCAGTGTGCCAAGGCTGGGCCAAGAGCAGTGAACATAAACGAAGTGACAGAGAGTGTCAGGATATGATGGGGCCTCCGGTGACCACCTCGCTCACTCGGGAACTTTCCAAATGTCACACATAAACCCTCTCACTAATTAGCTGCTAGACCTGTTGATCTTCTGCCAGGGATATGTCTCCAACTGCTGGGACTTCGGCTGGAGAGACATGATAGAGAGAAGTGACCTTCCTCACTCCTGGCCTGGAGTTCTCTGAGATGCTGACAGGCTAGCCACTCCTGCACCTGTTCTGCAGACTCATCTCCGCTGTCTGGGTGTCCTCTCTGTGTGCCAGCTTATGCATCTCAGTGGCCCCTGGGGAGTAGAGGACTGCAGGAAGGAAAAACTATTTAAGAGACATCAACGTCATAAACAAGCACCTGGTTTTGACCACAAGACAAAACTGGACCTATCCATGTGCGGTTTCCATAATGTGTTTAAGAGTAAATTAACTAAGATGTTGTGAAAATTATATGGGTCAGACTCTGTATTTGCTGTTTTAAAACAATATATACTTGGGTTTTTGTGTTTTGTTTTTGGGTTTTTTTGTTTTGTTTTGTTTTGTTTTGGTGGTGGTGGTAGGTTTTTTTGTTTTGTTTTGTTGTTTTGTTTTGTTTTGATTAGCTTGACCAAGGCTAAGGTCACCTAGGCAAAAGGAACCTTGGGGGATTAACTCCATCAGATTGCCTGTGGGTGTGTCTGCAGAGCAATCTCTTGATTGATAATCAATGTGGGATGATCCAGGTAGTACTACAGGTCGTACTACCGCTGGGCTGGTGGTCTTGGATTGCATAAGAAAGTTATCAAAGTAAGCCATAAGAGCAAACCATTGAACAGGGTTTGTTCTTCCTTGGCCTATCCTTCAGTTCCTGGCTCCAGGTTCCTGCTTGAGTTCTGCCCTGCCTTACCTCAGTGATGAGCGGTGACGTGGAAACATCAGCCCCAAAAAATTCAATCTCTGCCCCAGGTTGCTTTTGGTCAGACTGCTTTATCATAGCAAAAGACAGGCAGAGCAAGACACATTGCGATGTGAGCTGAACACAGCAGCTAGTGTGAACTTACTTCTACTTAGAAAGAAACTCAGGATCGAGACGGTTAGCCACTAAATCCATTGTGTACGGCTGTATTGCAACACACTTGACACCAAGTATTCTGTGAGATCAGAGATTCGAGGCAAGCTCGACACGCGTCATCCACAGGCTTGGATATGCAGTGTTAGGTGGAGCCCTCAGAGGTAAGATGTGTATGTATTACAGAAGGTGAAGCAGAAGAGGGCCAAAGGCTGTATGGTCTCCTTTAGAAGGACCTTAATCTTATGTTCTAATTGCCTTTGGAAGGTCTCATGTCTCAATACTGTATTCAAAGTAATTATAATGCCTTCTCATATACAAAATATATTTATCTCAACCCAGTAGCCCCCAAAGACTAAACCAAAAGTTTTAAGTTCAGACCCTTTTTGGCATCAGACATAGATAAGGGTTGGGCATGGTGGTGTACATATGCTAAAAAAAGCTTCTGCCCCAGTCCCTTCTTGAATTATGATCATGCACTGAGCATGCTCAGAAATGTGCTCACCCCAGAAAGAATTTTTCTATCTGACTAGGAATAGACTTCTCATATGATGTCCCCCTCCATCTTCCTTTGTTCCAAAGGACGTAGCTTTGAAAATGACTTCCGTACTCCCTCTGCCTGCTGTCGGTGGTAAATATTTCTCCATATCTCTGCCCTGCTTGTTTTTGTCTTTGCTCTTTACTAGGATGTGAACCCATTATATTTGATTATAACTTTTGCTGGCCACAGCCCATTTTGTAGTTCCTATGGGGCTGGAGGTGAAGGTTGATGAGTTTCTAAAGGTTGTTGCTTCTCAATAGCACATTAAAAATATGTAGAAAATTCATGTTTTTCTCACATACATCTCCATTTTATTAAGCAGGGTTTGTTCTTCCCTGGCCTTTGCTTCAGTTCCTACCTCCATGTTCCTGCTTGAGTTCTCCCTGTCTTACCTCAGTGATGAACTGTAGCCACAAAAGCCTCAACACATTCCAGCACTCATTCTGTACCATGGTGGCGCTACTGATCTGAGGTCTCCAGGATAGCCCTGCTCTTGCAATCTGTCCTTTGAGTGGCCTTCATTCCAGTTGTATTGGACATTACTTGAGTAGATAGACCTCTTGTGGCCCTCCCAAAATGACAATTAACATCTGAGTCTACCTTCTCTGAGGCAACTTTTACATTAGTGAAGATTCTCAAGCCTCCCCATCTAATGTATTCTGGACATCTGCAGAACTATCATGACAAGGACTATACTGGGACTTAGAGCTGGTACCCTCCAATGAAAAGGCTGAGATGCACATTGGCCTACTTCAGACATAGATACAGCATGCAAGGAGTATTGTATCAGGATTTGGGAAACAGACTCAAAACTGTCCAGAACAGAAAGTTTCCATATCCCTCCTCTGTTCTTAAGGCTTGGGCAAACTAGAATTATAATAGGCATGAGAAATGTAAATGTCCCCCAAACACCTTTGATGTTACTCTGCCATTGTCTTGAAACACACCTGGCTTCCTTCTACATAGGTCCAGTGAGAATTCTCCACAGTGAGTCTCCAAGGACTCAACCCCCAAAATCTTAAGTCCAAACTTTCATTGAAGTCGAACACAGGTAAGAGTTGGTCATGGTGGTGTTCACATGCTGAGAAATCCTTCTGCCATGGTCCCCTCTTGAACTGTGATCTTACGCTGAGCATTCTCAGGAATGTATCCACCCCCAGAGAGATTTCCTGTTAAAATACAACACATACATAAAATATGAATATACAATGTAAATATATTATATATGATACATGATACAGTATACATGATACAAGAATATGATTTACAATATACAATATGATAGTGATATGCAACATATGACGTAAGATAGATTTTATATGTGTATATACACACGTAAAAAACTCTTCATATAAAAATCTCCCAGCTTCCTTTGTTCCAGAGGTTATAGCTTTCTTTGTAACTATAAATATCATCTTTAAGACATATCTCCTTTCTTTCATTTTATCGTAAGTGGCTAAGAGAAGCCACATAGTATCCCGAATGTCTTGTTGTGTAAATTCTCTGCTCTTGGACCTCGCAGGTCATTGCTGTTTAGATCCTACCTCATACAAAGCACCAGGATGAGGGTAAAATCCCTCCAAACTCTTTATCTGTATCACAGAACACCCACTTTTCATTTGCCATTGTCCTGTTTCCCTTCTCCAACTGAGAGCAGGCAAGAAGAGCCTTATTCTTTCTCCACTTTTTCCTCCACCTTCTGACCATCACCTATATCTGCAGAGAAAATGGAGCTTTGTGTCCTACTCTTTGCCTCTGAGCACTAACTAGACCTCCTCTTGCATTTGTGCACAGCCACACAAGCCTTTTCTGGAAGTCAAATCAGACTGCCCTACCCTTCGCTTATCACCCAATTCTGAAAGCCACATCTACATTATTTTAAGGTATCAGTCACAATTGCAGCCCTGGTTCTCTAGTCCGGTTCCTGTCTTAATTGATTTTCTGTTGCTGTAACAGAAATTGGCAGAATTGGTGATTCATAAAGAAGTCGCCAACTCTACGTCCATGAAAAAGAACTATAGCCAAGGCCTAAGAAGGCTCATCCATCTAAAGGGGCTGCATCTTCTAGTCAGGAAGCGAGTTGTGTGAAGGAAGGATAGAAGGCAGGGGCTTTAAAGATTCTTTTGTGAGACCTTTAAATCCCATCCAGGGTGAATTAGCCCTGATGTAATTTGAATCTGGGATATTCCAAATAGGTTCTTGTTTTGAACATGGTCTCCAGATTGAGTGCTATTTGGTGAGTTTTTAGAAATGTTGGGAGATGGGGCATATGAGGAAGAAGGTTAGTGAAGTCGGGCACTTATGTTTGTATTGCCTCTGTTCATCCCCCCCCCTCTAGTTGATGTGAAAAGCCTTTGAAACCATGAACCAAAATAAAGTTTTCCTCCTTTTTCAGATGTGCTGCTCGTTGCAACACAGACACTCTCTATTGGGTACTTTGATGATGCTGCGATAAAATATCATGGCCAAGGAAACTTGCAGAAGCATGAACTTATTTGGCTTATAGTTCCAGACACATCTGAAAGAGTCCGTCACGGTTAGTTATGGGAGCAGGCAGGTACTGCAGGAAGCTGAGACTCTGACTCCCAAAAGCAAGGACGGAGGGGAAAGAGGGAGAGGAACTAGGAAGTGTCAGGCTCACTCCCGGTGAAGAAATTTCTCCAGCAAGTCTGCAGCACCAACTGGGGACCAGGTGTCCCAACACTATGGAGGGACAGTCTCATTCAAGCCACACAACATATTCTCACACCGCTTCAGTCCATCTTATGAAGCCCTCTTCTTAACAATACCACATAGGGAACACCTGGATTTCATCAGAGACACCTTCAAACCTTAGCAAATGCTCCATGTGAAAAGCACAGGGGTCAGACACCTGAGGGTACCCTAGTCTCCTTCATTCTCTGTGTCGTGTCATCAGAGTCGTATAATCTTTCTACCTGAGGAAGTGACCTGTGAAAGAAAAAGAGAGGACTCTCATCTAGTCTTCTCTAGCCTAGAAGTTATCAGAAGATACTCAAATGATGTCTCTTCCATGAAAACCACGGCGTGCCTATCGTCCTGGCCTCAAGAGTACTATGCGAGCCAATCTGGAATTTGTTAACAATGACTGCGTTGTTGTGTATTTCAGTAATTTCAATTTTATCCAAGCTTGATGTGTATCAGTCCCACCGATGGCCAGGGTGGAATGAGAAGGATCATATTTACTGTCATAATTGGGACAAAAACACAGGACTGTTTTTTTGGATAGGTATCTGAGACTTCTCTGTTGCAAGACCGTTTGAGAGTAGAGACCAAAATAACCTTGTCACCACAAACAGGAGGTGTCTAAACAAAGTCTGGCACTGAACATCTTTGGTAAAGAATTCTGCTAAGTGACCCACCACGGTTGTGGAGATTAGTGTGCGAACATGTGGTATCGGTGCCAAGCAATCTAAGTATTTTCTTTAGCTCTGGATTCTATTCAGAGGGATTTTTTTTTCATCTTTCAAAAAGACATGAATCATTGACATTTGAATACACCAAGCGTTGATTTGGCAACTTAAAGAAATATTTCAGAGGAAAGGTGTGCAATCCAAGTGACTATCTTAATTATCTGCATCAATCCAATTAATTTGTGGTATATTTCAAGCTGGAACAAAGGCCCGGAATGAAGCGTACTGTTCCAATCCAACCAGAATCATCTATAATACCCTTCCCTCTATCATTCCAGGCATGAAAGACAATAGAATGGAGTTGAGCCCTTGGGGTCTTGGCATCCACAAGACAGAGAGGAGAGGCCTGCCAGTGCTCAGAGGGTGTGGAAAATCACATCATGACTAGCTACGGTGAAGAGTTCTTGTGAATAGATGGGCAGACCGTAAAGCACGGGGGAAGAGCAAAATTCAAAAGGCTGACGACGAAGGTGAGTCCCAAGCAGCTGTCTTTGTCCACTTTCTGTTGCCATAACAACACTAGAGATCGGATATCCTATGGAGAATAGAGATTTGTCTCACGGATTTTGAGGTTAGAAAATTCAAGTGTTTGGTCCTGGCCTCTCTGGTGACGGCCTTCTTGACCCAATGCCAAGCAAGACAGGGGGAATGTGCCATCTCAAGTCTCTCTTCCTCCTCCCCCAAAGCCATGGGGACTGTCATGTGGGCCTCACATTCCTGACCTCATTTATCCCTAATTACTTCCCAAGGCCCTGCCTCAAAAGTACCACTCTGAATTTCAGTATTAAATTTCTAACCCAGACACATTGTGGGGACACATTCAAGCCATGCCACTACTAGAATCAACTGACTGACAAAACACAGGAACTCCTCAGAAGTCCTTTAGAGCCCCGATAGAGTCTCCCTCTCCTTTAGTAGGTTTAGATCACTGGTGGCTGGAAATGCTGGATTCTGGGGTGTGAGGGTCCCCTGTCAGTCACAAGGCAAATAACCAGATCCTTCAGTGTTTCTTCCCCCCTTTATTTCTCTGCCATGTTGCCCTCTATAGATTCCCTACTTCAAGTGTGGCATTCAACTTAAACCAGCTTGGCACGTCCACCATAAGATGCTTAGTTCAAACAGTTTCTCCTCAGTAACTGATCTATGCTGTGGAATAAACAAATCTGTGTCTGCTAGAGTGGATAGAAACCCTGATGGCATTTAAGATACATGTGGGGAATTATCATCTTCCTTGTCTCTGATGCCTGACAATTCCTAAAAGGGGCCCCTTTTTCTTGTCCAAAACTCTATTTGTAAGTTACAGCAGAGAAATAACACACACACACACACACACACCACTCATGATAACTGGTGATCAGATATCAACAGATAGACTAGGCCCATCTTTATTCTAAGTGTTTCTAAAGGAAACCGAAGACTGGACTATTTTCATATGAGAAGGTGAGCATGTAGGTGAGCATTCTGACCAAATGGAAGGAAACATGGCGGGGGTAAAGACAGGCAGAGAGGATCTATGGAGGGAAAAACATATTAAGAAAGCTCAAAGGAGAAATACGTAATTACCTCAGTCCTGTTTTTTAATTTCTCCTAACGTGGAAGAAAGTCCATGATCAACCTGTCCTGAGGAATAAAATGAAATCCTTAATTATCCATCCCCCCATATTGCTTTTACCAAAGACTGAAGAAAAATCAATGGAAAGACACTGAATGTCCCTCTAGGAATGATAGGATATATCCCATAGGGTATGGCTTTTAGCTGAAAGCCATGGTGATCACCAGGTCAAGGGTCAGAGTCAGTGTCCCTAGACTAAAGTCTGGGTTGCGCTAACACTGTCAAGAGTATGAAAAATAAAGTATGATTTTTTTTTGTAGGAGAGCCATAGGTCTTTAAGAAAACAAACATCCCCCTTGAAAACAAATGGGGTAGCTGTCCCCCTGAATTAGGATATCAAACAAGTACCAAATTTTCTGTGAGTTAGGATTGAGGAACAAACCAAGAATAATGGCCAACACCATATGGGAGCACTGCTTAATAACCACACAGAACAACAGCTGGATCTAAGAGGCTCAAACTGACAGGGAAGGCTGCACTGTACAGGATACATCCGAGTTAAGGTTTGGGGACAGGGATGGACGTTAAGACAGAGCCAGAGGAACGGACACAGCACGGATGAGCCCCATGGAGGTCACAGATCAGGTCGCCTCAGATGCGAGGGGAGAGAGGTGAAGGGGTAAAGGGTAAGACTGGAGAGCCAAGGGCCAGCACTTCCTGTCTGCTTAAATCCGTGATTATGTACACAACCCACCTTATTCCAGAAAGGATTTCGAGTGGCTGTTGCCAGGGCGTTTGGCCTGAATTATGAATGCAATTGAGTATAATTGGCGGATTTTAAGCGGACAATGCCATGCTCAGGCATGCATTTAAGAAAGATTATTCAAGAAATGTAGAAAATGAATGGTAACGGGTGCAGCGAGAGAGAGACCAAGGCGCAGGCCGTTTAGGCTGAATAGAGGTGATTATAGTAATCATGGGGAAGTAAGACTGGTCTGAGCTGACACAGGGGCTCTGGGAAACAGTGGAGAGACGGGTAAACTGAGGTGTCTGTGAAGCCGGGTAAACTGGCCCTGGGAGTACTCACCGTTATACAATGAGTAGAAAGTCATCATTCAGGAATCGTGCCCTGGTCAGGAGCTTGGATAAGGAAAGATCTAGAACATTCACCTGACATTAGAGACCATTTATAGTCTGAAAACGAAGTACCGTGAGTTTACTTTGAATGTCTATTCAAATCCACACCTCAGTTTCTCTCAGAATATCCACTTCCATGACTGCTGACGGTCGTGGCTACCGTGGGAACAACACGGTGCTTTTTCCCCAAGGAGCATGTAAAAACTCATCTTTGTCAACTCTGGCTCTCACAGCTCCGAAGGTAGGAAAGGTGGCCCTTCCTACCTCTTCCCAGCTAACACTGTACTTGAAATAAATGGCATGCTCAAGACGTGTCAAGCATAGGGCTGACAGATGGTTCAGTGTCACCAAACCTGACAAGCTGAGTTTGAGCACTGGAAGGTACAGTGGAGATATCTGATTCCCAAGAACTTTGGCCTCTGACCCCTACGGGCTTGGCTTTAACATCTGCCGATACCCACTCATTTTGCATCAATGCGCATCACGCACATGCAAGGTCAGCCAAGCTCATTGCCACAAAAAAAAAAAAAAAAAAAAAAAAAAAAAAACCACCTTTCTACCTGCTTCTGGAACAACTTCCTTCTCAGTCTCAGCAGAGCAGCCCTCGTATGCAAACCCGATTGGATCAGGAGACAACTAGAAAATCCTTAAGGCATACTTTGGGGCATGTCTGTGAGGGTGAACCCAGAGATTACGGCACTGGAACAGAGGTGATCAAACTGAGAGGAGAAATCCAGCTCCGTATGTGGGAGGCATTGTGCAGGAGGCTGGGGCCCAAGCAGAACAAATCATAGAAGAGAGAGCTTGAGAGTACTCAAGTTCAAGTCCTCTGTGGCTGCCCTGGGTTGTTACATCTGGGATACCAGCGGACATCAGACTCCAGCTTCTTCAGCCTTGGACCTTGGCCTTGCATCATGACTCCCACGGTCCCTCAGGCCCAGAGTGGGGTTGTATGTACTATAGACCCCTCTTGCTCTGGGAACTCCAGCTTAGATTGAGAAGCTACTGCATCCTCTTGCCAGGCAGTGAGCAGCAGCCATCGCAAGGCCATCTAACTTCTAATTATGAATGGCGTTTTGCTGCCCTCACCCCTCCCCTAGGGCTCCCCCACCCCCTGCCTGCAACCTCACTTATTCTTGTTCTGCTCCTTCCGGGATCCCTGGCTAATCCAGCCCCTGGCACCCGTACATCAATCGACATTCTATATGGGGTGGATAGATGTATGCTCTAACATGGCAGAAGAGCCCTGTGCAGCTTACCTGTTTTCTTCTGAGACTTCAGCTTTTGGGAGTCTTAGCAGAGTCACGCTGACACCGAATGAAGCGTTACAGGAAAGATGTCCTTTCACAGCGGAGAGCAGCTTAAGTAGTTAACCTAGAACTTCACACAGGTCTAGACAGTACATATGTGTTGTTCTAACCAGGAAAGCTTAACCACTAAAATCCATGTCTCCACACTTCTTCAATGTTTGGTGTTTTGTTTTGTTTGAGACAGGGTTTCACTGTGCAGATCTGGCTCTCCTGGAACCTACTATGTAGACCAGGCTGGCATCGAACTCAGAGATCTGCTTGTCTCTGCCTCATAAATATTAGGATTAGAAGTGTGCACCACCATACCCCACTACACTTCCTCTCTCTCTCTCTCTCTGTCTCTCTGTCTCTGTCTGTCTCTCTCTGTCTCTCTCTGTCTCTCTCTCTCTCTCTCTCTCTCTCTTGCTCGCTCGCTCTCGCTCTCTCTCTCTCTCTGTGTCTCTCTGTCTCTCTCTCTCTCTCTCTCTCTCTCTCTCTCTCTCTCACACACACACACACACACACAGCACATACACCCCACTTTCTGGTTCAACTTTAGGATGTCCTATGTGTCCATATCCCTGTACCCGATGAGAAATCCTCATTTCAGAAAAAGAAGTGCTGAGGTGTTCAGGTTGAGATTTTAGTAAGAGCAGGAGGCAAGGCACTCCGAAGCAAGGAAGAGGTGACATGGGCGAGCCATTGAAAGCATAGGCGTTGGGGTGGGAGGAGAGAATCACCCCAACAGCACATGGGACCCGCCGGGACACCTGGAAGTCAGCCCTGCTTCCCCGCCGCCAGTTAATTGTATTACTTAACCAACCCACTTAACCTCCCAAGATTTTATCCCTTCTTCTATAAAAATAAGGATTCAATTTGATGGCTTTTAAAAGAGTATTTTCCCCTCCAGTTCTAAAATTCATCTCCCAGAAGCCCCACCTTCTTTTAATAAATCCTATTTACTTGCAGGTGGTTAGACTATTAAGAGAAGCACACTATTTAAATAATGTCTGAGTTTTTGACTGGTCTGACTTGCGTAATGGGCTATATGTGCACTTTTACATATAATTTTTTCGAGTAGTTATTTTTTAGGCACATCAATCAAGTAGCCAGTATTTATTGCATGGAGCTAATTAACTCCTAAAATGACATTTTCATTTGTACCTTCAGAGGAGATTTGAACTCAGATCTCGGCAGTGGGAAGCGGCTGTACTAATAGCTCCAGTCCCAGTGAGCCCCCTAATTCTCCTGGCTTACCCTCACCATAAATGTGTGATTACTCGTAGGTTTATGGGGGTTCTCAGTTACTATGAAAACAAACCATTACCAGGAATTGGCATTTTTTGATTTATTTTATTTTTATAATGTATACCCTAGTCTCTATACGCTCCATATGTTCGGGGGTCCGTTCCAGACGTAGGGGAACAATCAACACCTCGCTTGCACCTCCTCAGGGGAACGTGGGGAACAGGAAGATTCTGAAGGCTCGGTTCGGGTTCATCCATTATTTGAGCCTGGAAGAATCTGAGTGCTCTGCCAGGGAAGATGAGAGACCGATTGGAGTTGGTAGGAAGAAGGAGTGAAAACAAAGACCTGTGTGATTGCGCTTTGGTCAGCTCCATGACACAAGTGCAAAACCTCGCCCATCTGGAAGACCTAGCATCTTAGAGGTTAGAGACCTGGGAATGGGATGAGGGACTGCAAAGTAGTTTGCAGTTACCAAATTCTCTCTTCCACTGCGAGGGGACCTGGCATAAGGAAGACAAGGTACTTCTTGCCCCTTACTTATAAATCCCCCTAAATGGCTGAGGGTTCTGAGGCATCCATTAAAATGCATGACCTCCCAACGCAGAGGTCAGAACTCTGCTGACAAGACAGTGGAAGAAGACAGCCCTCACTACCACACCGGGGCAGAGCAACCTGTGCTTCATGCAGTTGAATGAACTCCTCAGGCTTCACCAGCTTCTACCAGTCTTGGTCGTCTGTGTTGGACCTTGTAGAACAGCATTTTTGTTGACTTGGAATTAATTTGTCTGCTACCAATCCATATGAATCTCCATAAATTTAGAAGGGAAGAAGAAAAGGAGGGGATGGGACAAGGGAAGAAAGGAGTGAAAGGGAGTTAAAGAAAGACTTTCACCTACCACCCGTAGACTCCCAAAATCCCTACCTTTGTGAGGACAGCTCTGCCACAATGTTCTCCATAAATTGGCCTCTCTCTTGTGACAAGGATATGTGTCCTAAGACATGTGGGATTTCTAAAAGAGCCCGAGTGTCTCACAGTCACTCTCTCCAAGTGCCTGCTAGCACAGAATGCTCCTTTTATCTTGTCTTGGATGGATGTGTTCACTCACCCTGTATAAGACCCAAAGTCTATACCCCTATCCTTGAACTTCCCCCTCGTACCACTACCGAGACGGATCTGCATATCAAAGTATAAGAAACAAGTTTGAAGTTAGACAAACCAGATGGCTTCATCGCAAGACAGCAAAGTATAAAGGGGGAAATCCAGCATCTTGGCATCCAAATCCCATTATCAGATTCAACATCCCTGAGGAAGTCACTCAGTGATGGTGTCTTTGTCCTAAGCCTCAGCCTTCTTCCGTGCTTTCTGGTGGGCTTCTTCCCATGGCCAGTTTCCAACCTCTTCCTCCAGATTGCTGTTTCTTCCTTTCTTATACAAAATAGTCCCCCTTTGTGTCCACTGCTTCAAAGACGTCTGGCTTACCTCCGTTTGATTCTTTTATATATAAAAATAATTTATTTTTATGTATTTGTGCATGAGTGTTTGTCTGTGTCGGTGAATGCAAAGTGTATGTGGGTATCCCCAGAGGCCAGAAGAGAGTGTCTGAGTCATAGGAACCAGAGCTACTGGTGGATGTGAGCTGCCCAACATGGGTGCTGGGTACACCACCCGGATGCCCTGGAGGGGGGTCAAGCACTCATAATTGCTGAGCCGTGTCTCTGGCCCTCACCTTAGCTTTATAAAAGCTCATTGAGTCAACTCTGGGAAGCAAAGATTATTTTACTTTGGACCACAGTTTGGTTCTTTGGGTATATCAAGCTTCCCTACCCATCTGTATAAATCAAGGCCGATAATGTGAACCCCTTGACAGATGACATTCTTCTGATAGGAATGCATAAGCATCCTTGAAAGCACACTGTCACGATTGTTTGCCTGTGAGTTTCTTGGGTTTTGGTGACAGTGTATAATAATTCTAACCCACCTAGCTAATAATTCTCAAAAGCATTTATATTCCTATGCTCACAATTCCCTCCCTCTCTCCTTCTCCTTCTCCTTCTCCCTCTCCCCACCCCCTCTCTTGTTTACAGATTTTTTTAAAAAATTCTGTTAGGTCTGCAGAGCTAACTCAGTCAGTTCAAGTGTTTTCTGTGCAAACATAAGAACCTGAGGGTGATACACCCGTCTGATCTTAGTTCTCGTAAGTGCAGAGACAGGAGGATCTCTGGGACTCAATAGCCAACCAGCCTAGGCTAACGTGAGCTCCAAGCCATAAGGAGAGCCTCTGTCTCAATAAAGCAGAATGGGATGTAGAGATGGTGCAGCAATTAAAAGCAGGTACTGCTCTTGCAGAGTGCTTGAGTTCAGTCTCCAGCATTACATGGAGCAGTTCACAATTACCTGTAACTCCAACTCCAGGGGATCCATTGGCCCTGGCCTCTCCTGGAACCTGCACTCACGTATAAACACACACACACACACACACACACACACACACACACACACACACACAGCCTTTTGGGAGTTTTTTTTTAAGAATAACATTATTACTAGCAGAGACTAGAACTTAGAAACCTGCAAAGGAGATGCAGACCGTGAAGATGAGAAAAGCTGTGGCCAGGTGTGGAATGAGAAGACGCTCTGTCCCTGTGAGGTTCTTTCCTGAAATAGTTCCAGGCTTCTAATCCACCCCTCTGAGGTTTTACAAAGTAGCCCATGTTGGGGTGTAAACACACAGCAAACCTCAGTTCCTTTTCAAGGTTTCTCCCAGAGACCTCCAGCTCTCCCAAATATCCCACTCCGTGAGTCACCATTACCCGCCATGAGACAGTGGCTTTGGAAAAAGAGGCCCACAGACACTCCTTCACTGTATGGGACAGAGCCTCATGCAGCTTGTGGTGAGACCTTGGGTGCCAAATGTAACCAATTACAGGAGTCCCCATCTACAGTGGCTAGCATCTGTGTAAAGGATTATATCCACTGACTATCTTTAGGGCCAGAGACAGGGAAAGTGTTGAGGCTTTGGGAAAGCCTTTTCCCACCCTGCCACCATTAAACCATGTGATAGTCTGGCATAAATATGTGTACATGACAAAGATGCTATGGCCACTTGACATGACCTACAGTCACTTGGGAAGAAGGGAGCCTCAACTGAAGAATTACCTCAGTTAGACTGGTTTATGACTTTCTATGAGAGACTGTCTATAGTGATGACTTATATGGAGAGGGGATACTCAGTCCACTGTGGGAGGCACCATCCCTTAGCAAGTTATTCCTCTGTGATTTCTGCATCAGTTTCCTGCTTGAGTTCCTGGCCTTACTTCCATCTATGACACAGTGTAAAAGTTAAGCTTAAGTAAACCTTAACCTCCCCAGGCTGCCTTTGGTCATAGTGCATATGGCAACAACAGGAAAACTAACTAGAACAGATATATTCCTGTACTCTACATCACGATCCCTCTTCCAAGTGGATCTGAAACTGTGTATTCTGGGCTTCAGGACTGTCCATATTAGCGCAGTAACATGTTGCTAACTCTTTAGCTGCTGCAATCTCCAGGAAAAGAATGAAACAAAGAACATCTTAAAAATGGCTTCCATATTGCTTGGCAATATATTTTTCCCCAAATTCACCCTTCTAGAATATGCATATCAATTTTCTCATCACAAATTCTGTGACCCTTTCATCCTTTGACCTCACCTGGATTCTTATGAAATCTTTGTCAGTGTTCTAGTTCAACAACTGCCTCTCTCTTCAGGATCAGGAATCTTTCTACAAACATCTACCTTTTCTTCTCTTGTTTTGATGACCTCCTGTCCTTTGTAATGTAAAACACAAAGTGTTATATAGTGCTCTTCACGCCCACTGTTACAGTTCTATTTACATTCCACTGCAGGGGCTGGAGAGATGGCTCTGTACTTAAGAGGACCCTGGCTCAATTTCCATCACCCATGCCAGGTGGCTCACAACTGCTTGCAACTACAGCCTCCAGGGACCAGCCGCCCTCTTCTGGCCTCCAGAGGTACCTGCACTCACATGCGCAAACCCATACTCAAATAAATATATACATATAATTAAAAAATCAAAATCTTTTAAAATCTATTACACTGTACACCTTATTACTCCTTCCAGAATGTTTGTCTATATCCTTTATTAGCAAGGTATTCAATACTTAAAAAAAATCTTTTTTGGTTGTTGGTTTGTTTGTTTTTCAAGATGCGGTTTCTCTGTGTAGACCTGGCTATCCTTAAACTCACTCTGTAGACCAGGCTGGCCTCTAACTCAAGGGATCTGCCTGTCTCTGCCTCCTATTTACTGGGACTAAAGATGAACACTGCCACCCCCCGGTGGTATGCACTTTCAAAGGCTAACGCACATTTTTTTCTCTTCACGGTCAATTGAAACCTTTTAAGTGTGTTTAAATATCCCTCTTTTCTGTTTTTTTTTTTTTTTAATTTTTGTAATGTTCATTTCTTTTAGTCTTTATGTGTATGGTGTAGATGGAAAACTGTGGGATTGTGCAGCACAGCCCAGGGGTGGAGATTAGAGAACAGCTTTCAGGAGTCTATTCTCTCCATGAGATGGGACCTGGGGATTCAACTCAGGTCATCAGGCTCAGACTACTGAGTCAATCCACCTACCCAAAATTTCTCTTATTTTAGTCTTCTTGTCTTTATAGTATATGCATTCTGCCATAACTAATTTCATCTTGAGCAAATACCTGGACTCCAATAAACATACAGTAAGTTTCTATATTCCCATATACAGTCTGGAGATATATGATCGAGATTCCAGTATTCTCTGCCTTTCCATAATGTATCTAAAGAATATCTACTAAGTATTCAGCTAACAAGCACCTGACACACGTAAGAGGAAAATAGCCAGACAAAAGAATCACTTGGTAGCATTAATTTAGTTGTTATAAGACTATGGCTTACTCTTGGCTAATGATCTGCTTTCAAGTACATGGAGAGAGATACAATGTGTATGAAATTTAGCATGCAGAGAGACACATAGAATCCAGTACATCTGTGTTTTCTTCACTACATGCTGGGTCGTTCTTTTTTTTTCATTTGAAAAAGAAAGTGAAAGCCTTTTGGAGTAGATCCCCTCTGTTTCTTTTGCCTTTCTTTTTTATTTTCTAATATCCATTTCGTATTTCATAGCCATATTGTCAAGTTTTTGTTGTTGCAACACTGTTGCTGTTGCTGCTGCTATTGTAGCTGTTGCTGTTGTTGTTGCTGCTGTTGTAGCTGTTGCTGTTGCAGTTATTGTTGTTGCTGCTGCTGCTGTTGTCCTTATTGCTGTTAAGTCAGTTATCTTGTTGGTGGAATTCCAGCTTCTGGTTTTAAATTCATCCCTTTTAGGAACAATCATGGCCATGAAGTCCTTGGTACCTACTGTTATCATGGCCACCATGCTGGATGCTTCTGTCTCCTCTTTCCAGTCCCCATAATTAGAAGGAGAAGTTGATAACATCTGAAAACTTATTTAAAGAAGTATTTTCCAATGTCTTCTTACAACTGTAGCATTCAATTATTTTAATAGTGTCACTCCTCTTCACTTTTTCTACCTCACACTCTGGATTCATGTTTCTTGTGGCTACACAGTATGTTGTGATTCTTTGGGGACAATTACAATGTTTAACAGTCCTATAAGAATTTGTAAGTAGGGGTTGGGATTTAGCTCAGTGGTAGAGAGCTTGCCTAGCAAGCGCAAGGCCCTGGGTTCGGTCCCCAGCTCTGAAAAAAAAAAAAAAAAAAAAAAAAAAAAAAAAAAAAGAATTTGTAAGTTGAAATGTTTCTTACTAGTTCATGCATTAAAGAAAGCACTAGGCTGCAGTCAGTTCTCTCTGGTATCTTAAACTTTAAATTTCCTTAGCATGTACATTCACTGTATTCTCCTGTCCAGTGCAATTAGCACCCTGCATCAATATGACTTTTCTTCTGTAGCATGACATCCTCTGACTTTTCCTCCGCCTCTTCTCAGATTATATCTTGCTTCTTGGTACTCTGCAACTTCACTGTTACCACATCTAGGCTAAACGAGTAAGATGCTTAGAGCTGTTTAGCTGTTCTCTATCAGGTAGATAAGCGATCTCAAGGACCAAACACTTACTAGATGTTGCTTTAAAGACAATATGGAATGGTGAATAATAATGTGGTCCTAATATTAGCAGGCATGAGCCGATGTTATTATCTGAATTCAAAACATCTCTGCATACATGTCCACATCTGTGACGTGCAGGGCAATAGAAGGTTTCTACTAAATATTTTTCAATTGTAAGTATGTGTGCTAGGAACTGAGTGTCTGGAAAATTAAAGAGCTTTTATGTGATACTTTACTCCTCCTCAAAATAATACTGAAGCTTGGCCCGGAAGATGGCTCATTGAGTCAAGTGTTTGTCATACAAGTGTGCCTGATGTAGGATCCCCAGAGTCTGTGTAAAGCCAGATTGGTAACACCATCCTATAACACCTCCTCTCCTGTGCTGAGATAGGGAATCAAGATAGCAGAATCCCAGAAGCTTGAACGGGCCAGCAAGTTTGGTGCACACAGCAGCAAACAGTGAGAAAGCCTGTTTTTATTAAGGTGGAGGGCAAAGATCAACACCAGAGCTTGCCCCCTGATCTCCATGTGTATGCCGTGATATACATATGCCAACATGCACACACACACACACACACACACACACACACACACACACACACACTAATAAGAGTTTAAAAGGATAATTTTTTAGTGTAAACTATCCCAATGTCATTGCTACTTAAGAGATCTATTTCATTTATGTCATTTCTGGAAATCTCATGCCTCTCAACTTCCTTCACCCACACCCCTTCTCCCAGAAGTTACATTTTTTTTCTTAAAGCACAGGAAGAAAAAAAAAACGAGTGCACACATGTGCGAGAATGTAGCTGAGTGTCTTTTCTCTTCTCAGAGCTGTGGTAGAGGGAGTACATATAGGTCAGAGAATTAAAGGATCCCATTTGAGATATTTTATATTTTCAATCTTTTGCCAAAAGGATACTTAAAACATTCACAAAGGGAATTCTCGGAAGCCAAGAGGTTTCCTAGTCCAAAAAGGCCTAGGAGCCCTCTGAATTAAAGCTTCCGACTCCGAGCACAGGGCTGCCCTTGATTAGAAACAAATGGAACATGTGCTACAGAGTATGGGTTTCCTTGATTTATGGTTTGGAAAATTAAGTTACTATTACTTATGAGGCTTGGAAGCAAAGGCCCAATGCAATAGCTAATTGAGGGTCGAGAAGGGGGAGATGCCGAAATTGGGAAAATATATTTTAGAGAATAGCTGAGTGAAGACATCGGGGTATGTAATTAAATGGCTTTTTTTTAAAAAAATCACACACTCAACGATTTCGTATATGAAACTATTGGAATGTGTTGGTTTATTAGCTTAGCTGCCCCGACTGGTTCCATCGGCCTGGGTAGCTCTTGAGTTAGCCTTCATTGTCAACTGGCTGTGGTAACATCGAAAGCTGCGTTACCAGACGTCTTAGGCATCTGCGTTTTTGTTTAGGAGGCCCAAGTCTATCTATTGCTCCTCAATAATTAAAGATGATTAAAAATTCAAACAACAGCTAGGTTTTGGTGAGTGACCCAGGGGTCTTCTCCTCATCAAACTCCCACTCAATGCTAAAGAAGAAGCTTGTTTTCTTAAGGGTCAGGGACCAGGATGTTCTTTCGAGGAAAGGTGGATGTGAGAGAATGGATGTGTATGTGTGGGGAGGGACTGGAATGACGTACGGTCTCCTCACCATAGGCCCAAACTCTACTGTAAGTCTATGCTCTAAGTGTCTCTGAAATCGGCAAGGAAGAGAAGATAAAAGCATGTTCTTTCATACACTGTAGCCATAAATATATGATTGATGAAGGACATAGAGACACTGCATTGTTTGTTGGGCAACCAAACACTGGACTTGATGTCATTTGTTAGAGCAGCCACTAATCAGTTTGTTAAATTGTAGTGTCATGATATACCACCATAATAAACTGTAATAGAAAATAATAAAAAAATAAAGTGTACTCTTCTAATCATTAAACTTGGCCCCCTAAGGAAGCATGAGTATAGAATTAACTGAAATATAAGGGTCATTTTCTAATGGAGAATAATTTCACTCCTGAGGACACTAAAAGAATGTTTCGACTTTTTAATTTTAACATCATTGGTTCAGTAGTCGAGCCTCTCATCAAGGGCTTATTTTTGTGTCTTCTAGGCAAAGCGTGGGGACATTCTGGTTGTCACAAATGCTGAACAGTTGCCACTGGTAGGAGGTAGGATCACCACGGTAGGACACCTCCCATGACCGTCCTTCCTTTTTTCCCAGGAAGCTATTCAGTCCAAAATGCCAGGGATGCATGGAGAATCCTCCTGCACAGCCTTTCCCTAATTAATTACACAGCTCATTAACTCACTAAGTGACAACCCAGTCACATCTTGGCAGTTCGCCACATGAAGTGTTTCCTAGGGATTCCATTAAGTAGACTCTATAAAGATCACTTTATATACTTTTGGGGTGGGGGGAGGAGATTTTTCTTTCCTTTCCAAGTGGCTGCAGACAGGGGTGTCTCCTGTAAATGTGTTCTTGGGAACACATTTGTTGCTGAAAATGAGATAAAGTTGTGGAGGTTTATACAAAATAATGTTAAGATGGGAGCCTGGTAACTTTAGCATCCAGAAGGGACAACTTTCTAAAAACTTAGGCCGGTGTTCACCACAATCACAACTCTGTAAAGAATTCCTGAAGAACACTTTTTTTTTCTTTTTTCTTTTCTTTTTTAAGATGGGATCTCACTGTGTAGTTCAGTCTTGCAATCCCCTGCCTCAGTCTCCTAAGTGATAAGGTAACTCTCATCCTGGGTGGTGGGTTTTCCTTTTCTTTAATCAGTTGAAATATACAAGGATGTGACATATTAAGAATTTTTGTGATTACATAAACGTTATCAAGCTAAGTCTTTCAAGTTTCCATAATTTCATTCTAATAAACTTATGTTATCAAGGTGAAAATTCTTTCCCAAAGGAACTAGACTTTTATTGTACCCTAATTAGGAAAATCATTGCATTTGCTACTTTTATTTCTCAGTACTGGGGCGCTTGCACAAGCCAGACCAGCATCCTTCCCCTGAGCTACACCCAAGCCTGGGATCGAGTTTTAAAAGATCATCTGCTTTTAAAATATAAACTTAATTGAAGAAAATGATAGGTTGATAGCATTTTTTTCATCATCACAATCTGGCTCTCTTCCCGTGAAATATTCTCCTCCAGGGAAACATCTATGCAACTTTCAGAGGAGTGTTCCAAAGTAACTTCTCCTGTTACCAAGAGATTCTGGTCCCAGAGAACCCCCATTTCCCAATCAATCAGTGAGTAGCAAGGATGAAGTGTTCCCCAAAGCTATGTGGCTAGGGTTGCCATGATGCTTCACACCCGCTCATTAGGGCTGTCAGGAACCCCAAGTGACCACAGAGACACAAAGCACATGGCTAATGGACCCTGTGGTCGCAGTTCCTCCCATGTTT
This sequence comes from Rattus rattus, assembly GCF_011064425.1. Taxonomy (NCBI): domain Eukaryota; kingdom Metazoa; phylum Chordata; class Mammalia; order Rodentia; family Muridae; genus Rattus; species Rattus rattus. The sequence continues at coordinate 76,757,935 of NC_046162.1, read as the reverse complement.
GTTCCAGGATCTTCTAAATACTGGCTGCCTGTCTTCCGGTCTCTTTCTTTCTGGGTATTCTGAACATGAATGTGGAGGAAAGTAGGGATAAAGGGACAAACCACAGCAAGTCTGCAAAAAGAAAGCAATCTAGACTCCAACCAGGGAAACCAAGGTCCAGAGACAGATGATCTGAGAAGGACAGGCCTAGCATCTCCCTAAAGAGCCTCAGACATGCCAGCAGAAATAGGGGCAACAGGCCTCACTTAGGCATGGCTGCATTTGTGAAAACACATCTCCAAATGCCGTCTTTCTTCATTGCCTTTTTCAATTGTTGATTCCAGGGTGTGTGTGTGTGTGTGTGTGTGTGTGTGTGTGTGTGTGTGTGTGTGTGTGTGTATTATGCTATGTGTTATATGTTATATGTTCTATACTATATATAAACTAATACTACATTATATATTATATATTTTATATGTATATGTATGTGTGTATATATTATGTTATATATTATATATTACATTATATGTTGTATATATTATATTATATTATATTATATTATATTATATTATATTATATATATCAGACCTGGTCCCAATGATCCATTTCATCATTCGGAGCCCCACCTCTTAAGAGTCTACAACCTCTCTCAAAACAGCAGCACAACAACTGGGGACCAAGCACTTAAACCCATGAGGCTATGGGGACATTTCACAATCACATAAGTGTGGTCTCGACCTAGATTCCTCTGCACCAGCCGCAGTCCTGGGATTATGAGAAGAGACCGAATCAAAACAGAGTTCGGGTCTTGGGTGTGCCTCGGTGATAAAGTGTTTTGTCTGGCATCTGTGAGGCTCTGGACTCGATTGCAAAGACCACTAAATTTTAAAAAATGGTAGAGGAAGGGTTCGTGAGTCGCATGTCATGTTTAGCTATCAGCTGTCCATCCACTCAGCACCTATAGTTCTTTATGTTCAGGATTCCTGACCTTACACTCTGCAGCAAAATAGGGAAAGCAACCCAAGTGAGAAAGACGATCAAAGCAGAAGAGGACGTAAGCCTGGGGTTTCATGCAAAGATAGAGAATGACAACCTCAGAGTCAGGAGCTGAAAGCTTGTCTTACCCGGACACTTTAAGTTAAGTACATGCCACGGAATTTAAGACTCTTGAGGCATAAACTCTGCTGGCCAGCATGATCCTCGTTCTTCTTCTGAATGCACGCCCACTACAAAGGCAAAGTAAGCTCTGGGACATCTGCACAATTCACACTCTGCAGGGAATTTGCAGGGAAAGAAGATGTTGTATCTGAGGTAGCTAAGTTTGACTACCATTAGCCACAGCGAGGAGTGGAAGGGTCCAAAGAGGATTAAGAATGTTTTTGACCTTTGCCCTCCTGTCCCTTGCCACCTGTGGTAGTCTGGAGAGCTGGCGCTGGGGTCATGAGAGAAGGAGAGCTGTCCCTGTCCCTCGCCTGCTGCAGCACTTGGGAGAATGGGCCCTGTAATTCACTTGGGCAGCACAGCAGAGCTGGCCTTGGAGGAGGGGGCTCTGGTGAGCCAGCACTGTGAGCATAAGCTCAGGAGAGCTGGCCTTGCCATTTGTCTACTTGGGCTTGGTGAGGGAGGGTGCTCTCCCATCCACCTTGTGCCCTAACATCTGTATTGTAGAGAAATGTGGCCCCCAGGATTATGAGAATGAGAGACCTATCCCTGCCGCTCACTGGCTGCAGTCCACGTGAGAGCATGCCTTACACCTTACCGTGCCAACACAGTGAAGCTGGCCCTAATGGCAAAGCTTGGGTGAGCTGCCTTAACGTCTGAGAGAGGGAGAGCTGACCCTGCCTCCTGCTGCTGGTGGCAACACTGGGTGGCCCAGCTGCATGGGGAGCTCACCCAGGTGGTGTGACTAAAGAAGGGCCATCGGGCTGACAGCACTCACCTGCCACGCAAGCCCAGATCCAGGGCTCTGAGTTGGCCCACCCCAAAATCTGCAAATGGTTAGGACATATGAAAGGGCCAGGCCTGCTGATCCAAAGCTGCAGGATGGCCATGACACGGGGCAGCAGTAGGAGAACCTGGAGGAGTCCTGGCAAGGAGTTGACAGTGATGGTGTGACAGAAGCCAGAGATGTTGAACCAGGCCAATGGCTCATTGCAATGAACATTTGCAAGGGAAGATGTGTGGACAGAGGGGGGAACTGTAGGACACACTGTGACACACTACAGCTTCCATGACAAGAAGTTTCTATGCTTCGTTTTGTTTAATTTTATTTTATTTTGGTTGTGCATTTGTTTAATTTTCTTTGTAGTGGGGGAGGTTAGAAGGGCTGGGGAAGGAAGGATACAAGGAGATAGGGAGAGGAATTCAACTCAGGTGCATGATATGAAACTCACGAAGAACCAACAAGTGCTTTTTCTTTTAAAGTAAAATCTTTCTAATTTTTTTTTAGAGAATTCTTTGAACAGAAAGGAGGCATGAATGTTTTTCTCCTTGTGGAGAAATCACATGGCATTCAAACTCCTCAAAGATCAGAAAAAGGCATCTTAGACAACTAATACTAAATTACATGCACACATAATTTTTGTTTTTGTGTGACTATGGGATATTAATATCCCACAAGCCTCTGGTTTTGCTATTCCTTTGTAATCTAGGGTTTAGATCAGAGTCAAAAGATAAAACATAAAATATCCAACTGAAGTTGAATCCTATATACACAATGAAATTTTTTAACTATATCACACACTGCAGAGAAGATACATATTTTTAAAGTAGCTTATTTGAAATTCTAAAATAACTTCCTTTTTTTCTCCATTTTTATTTGTTAAATGAACAGGTTCCATATACTCCATTCTTGAAAGGACCTCAAAGCTCCCCTGAACCTTTATGGGATGTGCAACTTGAAAGCTATTAGATGCTTCTAGAGAGCTAGAAGAATAAACACACAATGGCTGTGTTTATAGTCCACACACCTCTCCCTGTTCAGCACCTACCCCCTTCTCCACCCTCTGATGTCAATCCTTAAGAACACCCCACTCTATGACCTTGGGTTACTCTCTGAGAAACCCTGGGAACAGGTCAGAGGGAGAATGGGTAGTTGGACAGGTCGCCCTGGGAATCTAGAGTCGGAGTGGGAGAAGGCTGGTAGGAAGAGAGACCGTGAATGGTCAAAGCACATCAGCAGACTGCTAATGGGAACGCAGTGAGGAACAGGCTACTGTATTGTAGAGAAATGTGGCCGTAAACCATGCAAATCGTCTTGCTTCATCCACAGCTTCCTACAAAAGGAAGCTCCTGGGAGTTGACTCGTCAAGAAGCACCCCAATTACAGCATGAGCAAGTTGGCTCCTTTAGATCGAGTTTTTGTAAGAGTAATGGTATCCTCTCCTCCTGCCCAAGAGCACACACTACCAACCTCGGGACCCAGACACTAGAAGCATCCCAAGCAGCTGACACTGTTATAGCAACCACTTCCCATCCTTGCTCTAGTCATGATCCTTGAAATAAAGCCTACATCAGGGTAGATGAAGGATTGTTTGAATTCCCCAAAGCAGGCTGACTGCAACTTCTTGACAGTCCTTTCTTTTCCTCTGTCTCTCTCATTTCATTCTTTTCATTCTCTCTTCTCTCTCTCTCTCTCTCTCTCTCTCTCTCTCTCTCTCTCTCTCTCTCCTCTCTCTCTCTCTGTGTGTGTGTGTGTGTGCGTGCACTGGCACTGGTGCACATACATATTTATGCACACAGGAGTCCATGTGTGTTATTACTCAGGTACTGCCCACCTTTTCCTTTGAAGACAGGGTATCTCACTGGCCTAGAACACACCGAAAAGGCTAAGCTGCCTGAACAGCAATCCCCATGGACCTGCCTCTGCAGTTCCTGGATGACACCATGCCCAGCCTTTAAAAAATAATATCCAGGGGTTGGGGATTTAGCTCAGAGGTAGAGCGCTTGCCTAGCGAGCACAAGGCCCTAGGTTCAGTCCCCAGCTCCGAAAAAAAAAAATAATAATAATATCCAGTTCTGAGGATCAAAATAAGATTGTCGTGCTTTGCGAGACAAATGCTTTACTGACTGAGCCATCTTCCCACCCCATATTCTATGTTTCCAAACATATTTTATCTGTTGCTGCGTATTCACACACATAGCCTTGAGGATTCAGCCCATGTTGAAGAAAACACCATGAGATCAGAGAGAGAACCATGTCCATGCCTCTCACCACTCATCAACACCAGGAAACCAGAATGACTGCTGGGAGGGATGAGTGTCCCCCTCTGGGGTGCCAGCAGCAAACTTAAGGTTCCTAAGTATGGTGTCAGCAGTTTCACGAGGCTCATTTCAGAGTGCCCTGAACGGGGTGGGGATGGCATTTCCTGGAGTCTTGATGTCACAGGAATACCTTTTCACGAGTCCTCCCACTCCTTGTCTCAGAACTTTATTACTCCCCCTGCCAAAGAGGCCCCACGGTCCAACAGAGAGGTGTTGTTCTCAGCTGAACACATTGTCTCCCAGACTCTGCACTATGACCTTAGATGAGCCAAGACTCTAATTCACCACCAATAAAACAGGAAGAATTCTACCAGCTCCTCCCAACCTCCCAGGGTTGTTTTAAGAACCAAAATGTTGGGATCATCAGCTTAAATGTATTGAGACATAAACATTAATGAGTTTGGGAGCATCATTCTGACAAGAGTATGAACAGCCATTGACTGTGTCACTGAGTACCTGACCTCTAATCTTCCATAGTTACAGCTCAGCCCAGTCTGCAATAGGTGTGCTTCGGTCTTCTCTTGACTTCTTCCTGCCTGAAGTGTTCTTGCCCTGCAACCCCAAGGCTATCTTCCCCTACATGTTCACAATTTCTTAGGTCCCGCCTTCCCTACCTCAGCTCTACCCCCTTTACTTCCTGCATGGCCGTTTTTACCCTTCAGTGACATCCCATACTGGCCACGGCATCCTTATGCATGGCCGTACATATGTTCCCACAGAATTTCTTTCTTCTAACCTATTATATGGTTGTTGACACTTGCTAAAATTACATACTGCGCATTAAACTGAAAGGATAGGTTGCATGTAGAATTCATTGCCTGATTTTATTGTTGAGGAAATAAATATCTTTCTATTTTGTTTATTAAAATACTCCGGTCTTTTTTAGGATAGTGTCTAGCACAGATGTTTAGGAAATCAGGCAATGAAGGAAATAAACCTGTGACTGCCCCTCATGCTAAGCTGACAGATCCCATGTCCCTAGTTGAGAACACAGGATCATTCACAATCTAGCATGATCTACTTGTTAAGTATAATCTTACCCTGTTCTGTGTTTTGTTTCCTTCATTAATAAACATGCATTCTAGCTTACCTCAGTTTCCAGTGATGTTAAATGCCTTACAAACTCTTTAAACTTTCTCTGCCCCATGTCTTTTGCTCAGAACCCTCACTCTCTTAGCATTGGCATTTAAAATTCTTCCAATGTCAGTTCCCTTAGGAAGCCCTTCCCAATTTTCAAACAAGGTTGTAACTCCAACCCCACCCTGCTTTAAACCCTGCATGTGACATATGATTCTAGCACATCTCTTACAGTTTCGGATTTCATAAAATATAACTGCATCGTTCCTCCCTCCCTTTCTTTCCTCTGAACCCTTCTATGTACCTCATGCTCATGCCTTTCAAATTCATGGCCTCTTTTTCTTTGTTACTGATACACACACACACACACACACACACACACACACACACACACACACACAGATGAATACAGCCTAATGGGCCCATTTAGTGTTGCTTGTGTCACTTCGGGGTTGAACAATTGTATTAGATAACCAATCATCCCCAAGGACAACTAACGCTTCCACTTTTGATAGTTTATCTACAGATGAGGCCTCTGACATCACTGTAGCTGTTTAGCAGCTGAGTGAATCCGCTAAAGATTCCATGGAAAATGCTGCCTGACTTAAACAAATGGAATTCATTCTCTCACAACTGTGAAGGCTACAGTCGGAGATGGGTTCTTTATTCCAAGGCCAGCTTTCTAGACATACAGTGCATGGAGAGGACAAGGTAGCCTCCTAGTTCCCGTTACCTCAGGAGCTCTTCCCTCTGTCTAAATCTGGAATAGCATCCTTTCTCACTCACTTGCCCCTTTATGCCCACAGCTTCCAAATGAAGTCATTCTAAGCTACTGTATGTTAGGGATGTATGGATTTGAGATGTATGGATTCAATGTATGGATTTGAGAAGGGAAGAAGAATTCAACCTGCAGTAGAACCTGTGATACCATACTAACATGTATTTCACCCTCGGTCTCAGTTTCAGGCCTAGTTATTTCTGAAACATGAAGGGGAACCGACATCCACTGAAACTTTCTAGAAAACAAGTTGCAAGTTATCTAGTTACCCTCATGTATAGCTCTTTGCACTTCTCCGATCTGCACAGTCTGTGGCCTTACCTTATTTCCCTATGTTCCCTCACATGTTTCCCCTTGGCTATTTAAGGAAATATTTGTGCTTCAAGTATTTTGTGAAAATGAGAATAAATTAATGCTCTATCGCCACTGGTAAACAACAAGCACTCAGGTTCCATTCAACAAGCGAGCTCTTAACCACTTGTGTTCAGTAGTTAAGAGCACTGGCTGCTTCTCCAGAGGACCCACATGGGTTAACATTCAGTTGAAACTCAAGCTCCAGGATATCCTATGCCCTCTTCTGGCTTCCACTGGCACCAGGTATGCACATGGTGCACAGACATACCCATAAGAAAATAATAACAATTAATAATAATAATAATAACATATTTTATCTCTCTTATAGCTAGAACTGTACGTCTCAGTCAAAATGTGAAATACCACTTTCCAACAGAGGATTCATAATTTACAAACCTCTCATTGCAAGACTGATAGAAATGTCAAATGGTTCAGAAGATAGATGCTACAATCCTAGAAGGGCCCCTACATTTCTGGAAGGTGGGTCACCTTGATCATACAAGCCAGAGATCATATCTGTGGGATTTCAATTATATGCTCTTCAGAACTTACAGACAGATTTGTGACCCCCAGTGTTCTGTTCCTGATACAAACTCTCAGCTCCTCTCTAAGACGGGAGCCACTGTAGTGAATGAAAGGTAGAAACACGAAGATCACCAGGAAGTGTATGCTTATGCAACAGTGTCATCGAGTTGTGACCACTGAAAAATGGAATATTCAAATTATGAGAGGAGGAGATGGCTCAGTGGAGAAGTCACTGGCAAAAGAAAAGAAAAGAAGAGAAGAGAAGAGAAGAGAAGAGAAGAGAAGAGAAGAGAAGAGAAGAGAAGAGAGGGGAGGGGAGAGGGAGGAGAGAAGGAGAAGAAGAAGAGGAGGGGGAGGAGGAAGAAGAAGAAGAAAAAGAAAAAGGAGGAGGAGAAGGAGAAGGAGAAGGAGAGGAAGAAGAAGGAGAAGGAGAAAGAGAAGAAGGTGAGTTTGGGTTCTAAGAACCCCATGGAAAGCCAGACAAAGACAGCAAGTGTCTGTAGTCCTAGCATTTCAATGACAAGGCAGAAAACAGATGAATTCCTAGAAATGTCTGGGCCAGCTAACTTTGCACACACAACCATGATCAACAGAGAGCGCCAGGACAAACAATGCCTAAGACAAGGTTCAAGAGCTGGGGCTGTCCTCTGACCTCTACATGCGCACCATGGTTCATGCGTACACCTCACACACTGACATGTACATTGAAGACTAGGAAGTAAGGCTTCCAGGAAAAGGGCTGAAGTGAACTGAAACTTGTGTCCAATTTTTTCTAGCTGTAGGAGTGTTGTGGAAGGAAGAGAGAGTCTGAGTAAGCAACATATCACAGTGGAGCTTCAATACCCACAACTGTAAGAAAAAAAAATGGCAGGAAAAAAATGAAAACCACACTTGAGGCTGGACAATGACCTTTGAGGAACTTCTGTGTCAAAGTCCTCCACGTTCATAAAATCCCCATGACTGCTCCAGTGGTCACTTGGACTGGACAGAGAACAAGTCAGTACCCACTCCTATAGAATTAAAAGAACACATCTATGATATATCATTCCTCTGGGTAACCATGACCTTGGTCAAGGTTCTGGCCTCCTCTAGTTTGACTCCTGCCTTGGAAGTAAAGACACATGGAATATTTATCAAGGGGCTCCATGGTGACAATACTCATGCAGCACTGTGACAATGGAGGCTTGCCAGTAAAGCAATTATATCCTTATATCACACTATGTCATCTGCTACCATTGTATAAGGAGTAAGATACTGTAAAGAGACTCTCTTGTGCAATGTACAAAATATCACTTCTCCATAATATGCTGTTGGCCTATTAGTTTAGGCGGGAAATAGGGAGGTAGAAGTTCTGGGATGGAGAGAGGATTTCTGGAATAGTCAGGCACAAGTAGAGTTCCCCCTGAACGTTGATGAACAGTCATGTGAAACTGAAGGAGAGGTAACTAGCCAGGTGGCATGACTTAGACTACTTTAAATGGAATTATTGAGTTATGAGCTAGTGGAAATGAGCCAAAGCTATTGGCCTTGGCATTTATGTATATATTATAAAGCCTCAGAGTCATTACTTTGAGGAACCTCACTGCAGGGAGAAAAGCCTATGGTTACAAGACACAAGTGGGGAACATCCATCATGAGTTTGAACCCAGGTGATACACAGAAGGAACCTGACTACTCTCCCAGAGGATTTTTCTATGTTATTTAAGTATTCTGGTACTAATAAGCCTGGGGAGGGTTCGATTAATTTACTCTAAATGCAGAAATTTTCTAAGTACCTCCATGGAAAAATCCCAGGAGCTGTTGGTGCAGACACTGCCTAACTGCCCCTGGAAAAACCTGCCAGTCACCATTCTTCCTTGGTCGTACATCCTCTGCCTACAGACGGGAGTCAGTATCACCCGAGCCACCTGTCCATCCGCTCTGAAAGCTGGGTCAGACCGTAATGAAGTCTGTTTGTTTAGGGACTTGCTGAGCAGGTGATGTTGGTTTTCTCCTGTCCTCTTGGTTATGTCTTGTCCAGGTCTAAGTCTCTCGGCAAATTGGTTATTAAGAGCTGTCCCACTGAAGTGCTCAGAAACACAGAGAGCAAAAAAATCTCACTAAGTTAGAAATCTATGAAGGGAAGCATGCTAACTGGTCAACACCAACTGATTAAGAACAGGGTTATAGAAATGTTAGTAATTTGCATATGATTTGTTTTAATTTGCATAATATTTATACATTTATAATACAGCACGTATAGTACTTGGTTCTAATTTAGTGCTACCATAGTTTCCTCATGAAATACCCTCCTTAAAAATGCAACTATAAAAGGCATCAAACCTACATAGTAGTACTGCCGTAGAATGTTCTAGAAAATTTGTATTTGGAGTCAAGTAGAATAAAGCTTAGCACTTAGGGATGTGTCCTTAGAGGCTTCATCTTGTCCTACATCGTTCTCATTTCAATCGGCTTCCTGCCCACCATGAAGCAAACAGCCTCTGCAACATGTTTCTGCTATCAAAATGTCCTGGCTTACCATAGCCCTGAAGCAATGGAGTCACAGACCAGGAACAGAACATCATGAAGCCATGCGCAAATCAAAATAATCCCCCGTTTTAGGTATGTAACTATAATTTTGAGAAAGTCTGGGTAACACAGTGCTGAGTGAATCCTATTATGTGGGGCATGTTTTATTTTGGTTGATCGAGTCATCAACCATGGTCATTTGGAATTTTAAACTTTTTCTTGGCCATTTGGAGTAATGCTACCATATTCGCCTACAAGCTTTGTATAGATAAATGTTTTTATTTGTCCTGGGTAAACACCTAAAGGTGAAATCATTGAATCAGTAGTAAATTATGCTTCTGTTTAAAAGACAGTGATAAAATGTTTTCCCTAAAGGCTGGATCACTGTAGCTCCCTCTGCTCTACCTATGATATGGAGATTCTATACATCTCCACATACTATCTAGCATCGAGCATCTGTCTTTACTACACAGGCAAGAGTTTTGAAGCTCACATTACCTTCGGAGTTGTTCAGAACTAAATGATACTCTTCATATGAATAAATGTATGTAGTAAGAAACGAACACTGTCTGTGGTCATGCGAGAAGGCTCCGTAGGTGAAGGAGCTTGCCACCAAGCCTGCCAATCCGAGTTTGACTCCTGAAATCCATGAGACAGAAGGAAAGAACCAAACGCAACAACTTGTCTGTGGCCTCCACACGTAATCTGTGATGTGTGCGCGCACAAGGGCAGAGTTGCAAATGAGTGTGTAAGAAAACACAAGTGATAAATTGTTGTAACTGTGTGCAAACTTAAAGATCTCTCAGAATTCACTATTTCCATCAATGTATCGAAAGTTCCCTAATTGCAACCAGTCATTTGCTTTATCATTTTGCTTATTTATATTTATGTATTTATGTATGCATGTGGGGGTATAGACATCTTGATTAAATTTATGTGACTATGTGTGTGTTTAAATATATATGGTGCTGAAGGAGGCCGGAGATGTCTGATCCCTGGCGATGAGCCTCCAGGTAATTGTGAGCCTCCCAACATGGGTGCTACCAACCAGAGCTTGAGTCCTCTGTCAAGACCACAAGGGCTCTTAACCACTGCCCGGTCTCTCCGGTCCCTTCTTTACCATTCAGAATCAGCTATTGTTTGCTTGGCTCACTTCTTTACTAGTTGGTGGCCTGTTGTAGCATAGTGTAAAATTTCTATTTTCCGCCAAAAAGAAAAAGAAAAGCTAACCAAGAAGTAAAGGAAAGCATAACAAAACAGTGTTTTGCAACCAATACACCACAAGGTATGCGGCCTGGAGTTTCTAAAAAGGAAATGAACTGAAGAGAGCAGTAGCAACACTTCAGATGGAGCCTGGGCCAAATATGTATATGCTGACATACAATACACATATACATCATATACATCTCATACACATACACATATACATATACAAACATGAATTTCTTATTGACCGAAGATTATTTTTCAGGAGACAAATAATTAGGACCCTCATGCATTAGGCACTGCTATCCCATAGCAAAACCTTGAGTTATTTCTTAAGGTGCACCATTTGGGGGAGAGTTTTAGGATATGTGACATTCAAACGAAAGATGAACTTTACAATAGATAGGTGTGTTTATGCATGTTAGGGAGACTGTGCTTATTTAAGCCATGTGGAAAAACAACGGATATGGCAGATTTAACATATGTGACCCAAATCCCCCATTTTGGAAAGCATGGGTTAAGTACTACTCTTTCTTTTAAGACACTGGATGATATTTTCTCATGTGTATAATATCCACCTTGGGCCAACAAGGAGTAGTAGTGATGGTCAACTCTTCATTCACCTCTACTCCAGGTATTCCCCTTCCCAGAGCACCATTCAGGTAATTTGTTTTTCTCATAGTACTACACACCTAAGGATACTGAAAATGGGTAGCAACAGATTTAGGCATTGGGTGTGGAAGATTCACATGATAAATTAAAAAATGAGACCATAGACTCTTGAAGATGAGAAAGGTAAACAGAGAAATGTTATGACTCTGGGCTTGTGACATCATTACTCATGCCATTCAACTCAGGGTCAGCACTGGGGTATCCTCTCCTCCCCCCAATCCAGAACTTTGCCAGGTTAAATCAATTTCAGAACCAAGCACTATTCTCAGCTACAACAGTTTTCTTCTTTGGAAAGTTTAGCAGACAGAAAGCCACCCAGTCTAGGAGGACTCTGCCAGACCCCAAAAGACCATACAAGCTCAGGTATGACCTTCATGATGCCAGCAGATGCTTCAGCAAAGCCCACCCGACATCCCACTTCCCAGAACTACCCATACAGTTAGTTGTCATTCAACTAAAGATACTGAAAATGGGTGACAACAGATTTAGGCACTGAGGGTTGAAGAATGACATGTAAATTAGAAATGGGCCAACAGGCTCTTGAAAAATGAGAAAGCTGAACTGAAAAATGTTAACACTCCAGGCTCATGACATCATCAGTCACACAATTGAGCTCAGTGAATGAGAGATTGTTCCAATAAAGGAGTAATATTAGGTAGTATATATGTGTGAATGTGTGTATACACACACACACATGCAAGTATACATAGATATATCACATAATATGTATATATGCAGATGTTAACTTCTGAGAGTGATAAACACAAAAATCCTGCTGGGTTTGTTCATATAAATTATGGAGATCACACATGGTTTCCCAGAGGCAACTTATGGAGAACATGGAAGTTCTATTTTAAGAAAATGTTCCTTCTTGATTGGCAGGGGCACTGGTTCAATGGTTGAGAGCATGAAGACAGTCACTGCTAAGAACACTTGTCATTTCCAAGTTCCGGTCTAGAGATTGGCCTGGAGAAACCTTTAAAAGTCTCTCAATTTATTCATCTCCTGCCATGGGGAAGAGCTTACCTAAGGGTCCTATGAAAGTCCATCCTGCCGTTTCTACCAGTGACATTGGAAATAAAAGGAAGGGCTAGTAGTTATGGTGAAACACTTCTGTCATTCCAGCACTTGGGAGGTAGAAACAAGAATATCAGGAGTTCCAGGCCATCCCTGGCTACATTATAAGTTCCAAGCCAGCATGAGCTATATAAAGTCCTGTCTCAAAAGAAAAACAAATAAATAAAAAATGAGAGGGAAGGAGAGGGCAGTGGTTTTAATACAACATCCAAAAATATATACAATATTTGAGACATTACCGTACCAAGAGAATCACTCTCTGTTAATCCAAAATTCAAATAGTCAGAGTTTCTTGAATCTTGTCTAAATTCTCTGGCGTGCAAGGTTGCTCCTCCTCCATATCCATGGTTGGATTTGTCTGTGAGCATCTTTCATAATGCTTGATCTCCATTCCAACATGAGGTTATTCCAGAGCCAGGAGAAAGTATAGGTTATCTAATGGTCTTTGGATGAAAGAATGGATGGATTACTAATAGAACCCAACTCTTCACCTCTCCCATAAAAGGTTCAACTGGGGCTTAAAAATCAATTGTCAGTGAGACTTTATCCCCATGAACAATGATCTGGCTGTTTAATACAGACTGGGGAGAATAAAACACTCGACAGAGGAGCCTGATGACTTGAGTTTGGATTCCCAGAAACCAGGAACAGCTGAGTGGAGTAACACACCCGCTGTAATCCCTGAGTATCTCTATGGGAAAATGGGCAACAGAGACCAGAGAAGCTAGAAGTTCACAAGTTCAGCTGGCCAGTTTTACACAGTGGCATAGGAAGCCCATTTCAAGTAGGACAGAAGGGCAAAGTCTGATATCTGACCTTCACATAGGCCCTGTGAAACATCCACCCTACACTGACAAACGACATTCACATACCATATACATGGACCCGTGAAGGTGGACAAAATTCATTTTATTACAAGTGACTCTGGTTATCTTAGGTGACTTTCTGCATGCGGGGAGGGAGTTGTTGTTGCTGCTGCTGCTGCTGCTGCTGTTGTTGTTGTTGTTGTTGTTGTTGTTGTTCTTCTTCTTCTTCTTCTTCTTCTTCTTCTTCTTCTTCTTCTTCTTCTTCTTCTTCTTCTTCTTTTTTGGTGTAGTTATATTTTGGGTAAGTTCCTTAAAGCCATCTCAGGTAAGATCGAAACCACTAGATAAGCTGCCATTCTGTCTGACTTCAATGGAGACATACAGTATCTTTGTAATCAGATTGAAGGCTCATATTTTAGGTGATGACAGGTTGAGAAGGCTGGATTCAAAGACTTGGAACTAGAAATTATCAACTGGAAAAAAAAATCTAACACAGCCTGACGGATGACTGGAAGGAGCAGGGTAAGGTTGAATTAGCATCTTGGAAGGCCAGTTCATAGGCTGTGATCAGTCAATCTTAAAATGAAAATCAATGTGCTCAAGCATACGATGTTCCAGTTAAAAAGAAGAAAAAATACACTCTAAAAGACCAAGAATTTAACATTCAGAGGCATTTCCAAAGAAGGCTGTTGGAAGTATACCCCAAGATTGTCTTCATAACTGCTTTTAAAGAGAACTACATGACTATCCACCTATAATGATTTGGGTAAAGTTTTCAGTAGGCTAAATATATTCCTATGGTTATGTCTGCATTGCTATGATGAAATGGCCTGAAAAAGCCATCTAAGAAAGAGATGACTCACAGTTACTGGAGAAAATGGGGAACATCGTGGTAGGAAAGGTATGGTGACAAGAAATTAAGGCAGCTGGTCATACTACAGAGAAGTAGAGAGTAAAAATGCTGGTACTCATCTTCCTCTTCTCTCCTTACTCTAGCACCCCAGACCATGGAATGGTGCCACAGACAGTTGTGGTGAATCTTCCTAACTCAACCTAATCTGGATCATCTTCCAAAGTGTGCCAGAGTCTTGTCTTCTCCATACTTCTAGATCCTGTCAAGTTGACACTAATGACCATCCCACAGGAATATCAAGGAGGACATCTTATTTCTTCAGATTATCAGGATTTCATAGTAAAATGTTTTTAATGGTACAATTTTGTTTCCGTTCAGTCTTGTCTTATATCAGCATCTACCCATGACAGCTAACTAGATTTTTGGTGTTCTAGGGCATAAGAAACCTAGTTCAAGGACCTACCATTTTAACATTGCAAAAACACTGGCACTGTCTTTACCTATCCACATCCCATGTTTCTCCACCAAGCCATTGGAGGCCTCTGCTGGTCCAGCTTGACCAGGTGGCAGCCATCTTGAATTACAACGGCCATGATGACTTCTGAGTAAGCCCAGTCATTTCAGTACACATATGGGGCTTCAGTAACCAGATCCTTAAACCACAGTATGTTTGTGTTTGTGTCTGTGTGAATGTGTTTGTGCGTTTGTGTACACGGGTGCATTTGTGTGTGTTTGTGTATGTAAAGGCATAAATTGACAGAGAACACATGTAGAAGTCAAGTGAGAACCTCATGCGTTGGTCCTCACCTCCCTTAGCCTGAGGCAGGGTACTTCTTGATGACTGTTGTGTCTTCCCATCTAGCTGGCCCATGGGCATCTGAGTAGCCTCTGACTTCTGCATTCCTCCTCACTGCAGGGGTGCTATGATTACAGATGTGCACCAACTTGTCCATCCTTGTGTGCTTCTGGGGATCTGAAACTCAGGTCCCTATACCTGTGTGACTCAAATCCTTTGAGCCAGCTAACTAGCACCTCTTCTCATCCTTCATAATAGCTTCAGATAAAGCAGGTTCATTCTGACTTGGATAAAGTTTATTATCTCCAGATTGTTATATAAGTCTTTTGCTTCTGAACCAAATTATAGGATCTAAGTATCCTACTACCACCACGGATCACACTTATGTCTGTAGGTCCCCAGAAAATTGTGTTCTGTGCAGCCATGAGTTTGTCTGCAGTATTGAGGTAACTTTCTTTAGTACCAGGGTAACACTGTCATGAATGGTTTATTCAGGTGATTTCCAGAGTAGGCTTCGAAACTGTACCATTCTGATGTTCTCATTTCTGTCAACAAATGCACTCTCTCTTTCACCATCAATTAGGACTTATTGCTCTCCATAGCCAGTTGCAGTAGACGCAAGGAAACTGGAAATATAGCTTGGTGTGATATGTGGGCCAGGTGCTTTGATGACAAGACCTATCATGTCCATCGAGACGTAAAGCCTTGTCATTCAAAGCAAGGCTCTCACCTGGCTTCCTAGAGAGAGGTGAGTGGCTAGCATCTTTGAAATCAAGTTCAAATCATGGCAATGCAAGATCTCTGTGTCCTGCCCATCCCTTCAAGATAAGAAAGTCTTTGCTCATCTTATCATAGTAGATTTATCACACACACACACACACACACACACATACACACACACACACACACTCACGAGAGAGAGAGAGAGAGAGAGAGAGAGAGAGAGAGAGAGAGATACATTCTTTGTGCTCTGTTGTGTATTCCCAGCCTAGATGATTACATTATGAAGAGGTATCAGACAGAGAACAGCGATGGAGCAGAGGGGCTGAAGGTCTGTGGATGGACAGGAGAGAGAAAGATGAGGAAGATGGCAGGTGAATGTCAGCCTAGATCTGATTGAGCTGTTGACCCTGAACCAATCCATTTTGCTAAGGTTCCATTTCAGGAGTTGAGCAGGGCTCCCTCCTGACCACAAGGTCACCACACTTCCTGCTTGTTTTTGCCGTTGAGCAGGAAAATCAAAAACCTGCTTGGCATCATAGCTTAGGGAAATAGACATTTCATTGTGGAAGACTTGCGGTTCTTCAAGTTTTCTGAGTTTGAATCTGATGAAGACTCAAAAATTTCCCCTTTCCTTTTGGTGGTAAAGACCAAAGACAAAGAGAGAAAAGAGAGGGACAGAGATAGGGAGAGGAGAGAGAGTGTATGGTGGCTCTCTTGGGATCTCTTAAAGGTTGACCAGCCACCAAAGAGAGGGAGTTTGCTATATGAAACTCCAATGCTTTAAATTTGGAATGAATAATGTCGCTTCAACTTCTGATCCTTCTGCCTCTGCTTCCTGGGTTGCTAGGATTACAGACATGCGTTACAGAACTCCAGGAATGCTAGACAAACTGAGTTCACACTAAAGCTTTGCCCACACTTTTTCAATGTCTGCATCTTTGAAAGGACTCCTAAAAGCATGCTTTGGGCTGGACCAATCAGAGACAGACTTAGGTTACTGTGATCAAATGCTTCGTGCCTTTCTTTACTTAGCATTTATTACTATATTAACCAGTGACAGAGACAGCACCCCCTTCAAGCTGATGCTCCCATATCAAATTACGCAGCTTCAAAAAAAAAAAAAAAAAGAAAAGAAGATTGGGAATCAGATGTGGGGACCGAATGGAAATATAAGTCTCCTCTTGGAATTTGACTTTAGCCGAGACTGTAATGTTTGGCAAAAAAATAAATCTAAATAAATCAAGTAGGGCTAAAAGACTTCAGTTGAAACCAGAACCAGTCACTCAAGTCCCTTATCAGGTATGATCCGACCCCGAGATGGAAGTAAACTAAGCAAAATAAGTGAGCTATAAAACCAGATCCCTGGTGCAGGCAAATCCACTCTCCTCGGATTCTTATGCATTTGGAAAGGGTCTGCTGCATTTAGAAAACAATTGATGTCTACTCACTTCATTTTCCTTGAAAGTATAGACAGAGACGCATACATACATAACTCCGCCAATATACAAGTCAGATACATTAGGAAATGACATAATTACTTTAGTATGGTGGTTACGTTCACTTACATTAAACAAAATAAATTTAGAGAAAGGAAAAAAAATTCTAACTGCCAGTCTGGTTGTTCAGATGCTACTTGCAAAGCCCAACTAGCTCACTTCTACCTTCAGAGACTGACTTTGTGCAGTGTTTTTCTTTGATGCTCTTGCCTGTATAAGAGTAGAAGGAAATAAAACCCTTCGTCACTTGTATCCGTATTAGCAGAGAAGTTACAAAATGAGGATTCGAAGAGAGTTGCAATGTATTGGTCTGAGGACGTCAGTGAGAGAAACTTGGAGCCCTCAACTGATCAGGACTCTGACACTAATGCCATCAGCCAAGACATTCGCAATGAGGAGACCCAAGTCAAGACTATCCCCCTGTTGAGTAGAGGAGGAGCTGAAAGAGTATCTGAGATACCTGTTCCCTGGGTGTTTATTGTCCAAGCACTGGACTGAGTTCTGGAGAACGTGAGGGCTACTCAACAATAGAGAGCACTCTTGTGCTTTGGTTTTATACATCTACAAGCCAGAAGGAGAAAGAGCCCATCAGAAAGTGATCACCCAAATTGTGCCAAGCTCTATAAAAAATGAAGATCCTGGGTGCCATGAGAGCTTAGATCAGGAAGCCTTAATGTACCTAAGACAGAGGAAGAGGCTGATGCAACATGGAAAATAATTACAGTGAAGCCTATCACACCCTCCAGAAGAAAAGAATTGTTTCCCCACCATACCATGAAGAGAGCATGATGATGGCCACTGTACATGCAAGCAAGTACCTTGTCTGAAGGACCATGCCCAATCATCTTCTAGACAATGGACGGAGAAGGGAACTCACAGGTTCATGGGTGGTTGTTGCAAAATTCCTATTTCTTAGTTCCCACTCACAACCAAGTGGATGTGGGCCGACAGGCGAAGTGTGTGGACACAGGAATGGAGATAGGTGGGCTCATTAAGGCGTAGGCTTTCCTCTTGTTTCAAAAGAACTTGCGTTTTTCTCCAGGTGAAAAGAAGAAACAGGATTCCTTTGAGAGAAAAGAACCCGCAGGAAGCAAGGGCAGCCAGAGACCAGTGGAGCTGGGAGGGGAACTGAAGCATCTAAGGTACGGCTAAAGGACAGTTGTCATTCAATCACCACCATTAGGCTGGGAGGATTCTCTCTGTTTGTGTCATGGTAAAAACACATCAGGTCAGAGAGAGACAGCCTCTCTGAGAAGTCCCGAAGCCAGAGGGCAAATGCTTTCAGTCTTTATGACAATTCCCAGGAGCCCACATCTTGTTTTCTCCCATGCTCTGAACGCCTCTGCACAGGCAGACCAAGTGGGAATGCTGCCTCTCACTCTGGGCCTCTGGGCTGGGCTGCCAATAATCGTAGCAGTCCCTTAATGCTCCAGTTATCCAATGGATAGCATTGTGCAAGGGGGCATCTGAGGGCTGTTAGAGCCCAGTCAGACTGCTTCAACTCTGGCTTTCCATATGGGTGAGGGTGAAACCCTCAGCCTGTCTTGTCTGAGAACCAAAACTAGGAATCAAAAATCCTGATTCCCTCCCAATGTCTCTGTGCTCATATGTTTTATATATCGTGTGTGTGTGCTCATGCGTGTGTGTGTGTGTGTGTGTGTGTGTATGAGAAAGGGGGCAATTTCTCTGTTTTCAAATTTGAGGTTTACGAGTTATTAGGTGGCCTGGTTTAAAGCTACAGAGTCACTTGATACATTTGCATTATTAAAAACTGACCACATTAAATGACTGGTAAAATGCATGGCATAGCATCAAACCATTGTTGGGCAGGTTCAAATGCATTTCCAGCATTTGGCATCACAGCATTCCTACTGAGCATTAAGGGGGAAAAAGAGTGAGCCTAGCTTTACCATCGTAAGACTTCTTTGGGTGCATTCAATCTAACTATACAGCGAGTAGAAAATGGGCTCGTTTTATTAAGCAGCCCTCAAGAGCTCACAGCAAATGATATGGAGTCATAAATCTCAGACGTGGAATGTGTCATCCACTACGACCCTTTATTAGGTGTTTATCAGACACAGGAATCTCAGCACTCCTAAAGGACTCCTTAGATAACGCTCAATTTTAAAATCGGTGATCCAGAAAAGCACCAAAAAGAAAGAAAAATCACCCACCCAAACTCCATGTAAAGGTCGGATGCACTACCAAAAGCACAGCACAACATTTCATAAAGAGAGCCAAATAAAGAGACCCATTTTACTGGTAGCCAAATACGGAAACCATTTTACCAGGGCAATCGAATAAAGAATTCATCCATCAACTAAATAAGGGTGGTAGCACCAGAGCAAAGCACATACGGCAAGCCGTTGGGTTAATGAGGACTCTTAAGGACTCAGTATGGACCTTGCCCTGCCTACATACTGGAGGTGAAGTTATGTCAAAGAGCATAGGACAGGAGAATGCTTGCATGAGAATGGATAGCAGAAATGGAGGTCAGACAAAATCTTCGAGGTGAGATGTGTAAATGTTCTCTGCAAGAGGAGCCTCTGAGCTGGGGACTAGTGATCAGACAAGAAACAGACAGATGAAGTTTGCTGCGGAAGGGGAGAGGGTAGAGAGATGGGTCCTTGCCAAAGGGGACAGTAGGCGTCATGTCCCAAGGCATACCAGACAGTCTAATGTGAGGCAGAACAGAGGAAGAAACAGAGCCTGGATCCCTGGAAGACATCAGGACAAGGGACGGGATGAAGAGGGGTGTGGCATAACTGAGACGCGGATCACTGCTGCTGTTCATACTCATCAACCACTGTGGTCACTCCGCAGATCTCCGCTTACCTGCTCCTGTCCCCAACATGACCCCTGCTCGGGATGCATGAGGAGCTGCAGGGCTAAGCGCATACAAAAGACAAGGTAGTTTTAAAGATGGATAAGCACACCGTCGATAGGTCATGTCCTTGTACGTCAATCTTTACTCCACCTGTAGTCTCACACTTGTCTAGCCAGGCTGGGGAGATGGCTCAGCGGCTAAAAGTAGGCCCTGCTCTAGGAGAGGACTTGATTCCAGGCACCCACACAGGCAGTTCACAACCGCCTGTAAGTCAGGCTCCAGCGGATCCCCTGCCTCTGTCCTCTGTAGGCACGTGCCCACTTCCACACAAATGCTTGGCTAACCGCAACACCAGAGATGCACTCCGTAACTTTGAAAGGCTAATGTGCCTGTCTTTCTCAGGGGACGTGTAAATAAAATAACCAGTAAGTTTCTGGGAGAAAGATACAAACAATTTAAGGAGAGGACCGTCATATAAAACATATCCTCAAACAAATTTCAAAAAAATCTAGTACTAGAAACGCTCTATTGAACAGCTGATGAACTCACGCCAGCCAGCATGAGGTCAAAAGCAAGGCTAAGAAATCATTCAAAGATCAACAGTGACGTGTAATTGTTTCAAAAACCTATTGTTAAGGGTGGTTCTTAAATGCTTTAACCTCCCTTAGAGCCTACCACCCACCAGAGAGAGTGGAGAAGAAAGGAAGCGGGGGAAGTGGACCTGTTTAGAAAGGTTCTTCGGAGCAACTCCCATCTGGAAATTGGCAGTTCGGTTCACAGGTCCACAGCAGTAGCTTGATCTCCTTGCAAACACCTCACGAATACACCAGCAGTCCAGGTCGGTAGCGTCTGGAGAGCAAACAGGAATCAGCAGCAGCGGCAGTACCTAGCAGAGACAGCCAGGCCTCAGCCTCCATTCCAGTCAGCAGGAGGGACCTGGAGGGACACCGGGAGAAATTCTAGGCTGTGCCTCTCTCAGTGAAGGGAAGATCAGCTAAGACTTGAGGCCCACAAGCATTGCACAGCAAGCTGTACCAGAAAGCCTAGCTCAGCCTCCATTACTGTCCGTCGAGGCCTACTTATACCCTCCAATAGTCATATTCCCTCCTCCTCGGGTCTTGCCTCAGCAAGTGTGTATCTGTCTCAGCTGACATCACTCTGCCAATCAGCCTGAATCCAAGGAAGCAGGAAGAAACTGCAGCTCACCCACCACCAGGAAGTTCTTTTGGTGCGTTTCTTTCTATAAGGTCCCGACGCAGGCAGCTCAACTACACAGCGTAAGGTGGACCAATACATGCGTGTTGTTAGCAAAGAATCCATCACGTGTCCCTTCACAAGCTCGCTTTAGCAGAACGTCCTCTCTCCTGTGTCTGCTTCAGCGAGAGGCTCCTTCACGTGTTTGCCCCGGCAAAACGCCACCCAGCCCAACTGGCTTTCCAAAGATCCTTTAAGTTTCCACTTCAGTGAACCAGGACCACCTCAATCCAAACCAAACCAGGCCAACGCTTTTCACCACGCCGTTTTCCTCATCCCTTTGTTAGCCAGGTCAGCAACATCGCAAGGCGTGTCTCTGTGGTATAGCTTCCTTTTATTTAAAAAAAAAAAAGCCCATATTGCCTTTAAATATCAACACTAGAACATCTGAGAAATGGGTACTGCTTTGAAGAAATCCTTCCAAGCATTCACAATACCTGCTCTTGGCGTTTGCTCCTTCCCTGACCCACCCTGATAATTTAAAAATGAACGCCCTGCTTCATTTTCTCTAAGGATCGTTCCCATACAGAGTCGAAGATATCCTAGAGTAAACATGTAACTAAGCAGATAGCCTGGGTCTCCCTAGGTCTAATATCTGAACAAATAAAGAAAGACCACTTCCAGCTATACACTTACTCACCATGCTAAACCCAGTCTCGCTCCCTCAGAGTCGACCGACTCCTACCTTCAAAGCTTCTCCGTAGAGCGAGTGCCCACCAGAATCCTGGATTACTGCATACAGTATATTTATCTGGTGAAATACGAGCTGTGGGTCCAAGGAGCGATGCTTTGCCACAGACACCCTATCCATCTGCTCAAAATAAGCAAGCTCAGAAAAGGAAAGTCAAAGGGAAACTTAAATTTGGTTGCATGGGGAAGATTAACGAGAGGTTAAGGGCTGAACTGCCGAGGTTTTATAGACTTGAAATTGACTCCGGTAAAGGGTCCGGGCAAATGCGTCTTGTTCTTGTCGCTTGAAGACCGAAGCTGCCATCCACATGGAGACCAGGCACAACCCACAGAGTTGTGCCTTGGATCGGAAAGGTCACATACCTATGACCTTCATATTCCTGGACAAAGTGATTCTCCAAGTCTGTCAGCTTCCTTAAGGAAGCTTGTACCATCCTGTGGTTCTACATAACCTCCCTGGACCTTAACTGGAAATAGATTAATAACAACTACGTTATATAGTAACAATGTGCCACTTACCTTCAGTTACTTCATCAAACAGTGTATCAAGGCTGGGCTGAATCCAATACACCACAGAGTGCATGGATAACTCAGCTGGTTCTCACTGCTGCCTTGAGCTTTGCCCTAAAAACAGTTGTTCATCTTGTTGGGGGGAAAAAATCACATCTGCTGAGAAAATGCAGTCAGTGAGAGTTAGACGTTTGATTTGGAACGACTATGAGAAACAGACCCTGGTAGAAGGAATAGGTTGCTGAGGAAGAAGGCTACTGGGGGTTGGTGGGCTATGAGGGGTCTGATCCTCTGAGCCTGCCTCCTGTTTCGGGATGTAAAGTCACCTTGCTTCAGCAAAGGTCATAATCACAACATTGTAAACTCATAAACACAACCTTCTGATTATATTTGCACAAACTAGGGAATTGCCTCTAAAGAGTTCATGCCTGTAGACAGTCTCTTTTGAGTTGGGATTCATAGAGACAGACAGCATAAGTCACCACCAATTTAAAAAAAAAATGTTTTTTGAATCAGTAACAATTCTACAGGAACATCATCCAAATCAAATAAGCCCAGGGGGGGTTCCACCGCTGACCTTGAATCACAAATTATATTTCTTCTCCCACACACCAAGACTTCCCCCATGCAGTCCCGGGGACGACGCTAAAGTGTCAGCTTCAATATTAAAATTTAATTTTACATTTCCTCAGGCGGATCACTGATTCCAAGGTTCAGCTTGCCTGAATGTTCTGCGGTCGGGTGGATTTTAGTGGTCTTTAGGAGAGATTGCCTCAAACGCAGAAGTCTCTCCCTACAAGACCAGAAATATTTTCAGAGGAAAGTGAAACTCCCTCCTGCTCTACAATTTAGCCATCGTGAATTTCAAATCACTCAAAACATATTTTGCTATCAAAATGGTGCCAGGTCCCAGGCATGGGAGATGACTACCCTAGCTTTACACAGGATGCATCACCAGCCAAGTATTTATCGAGCTCTTGAGTCAGACAGAGCCATGTGTAAAGAGAGTTAGAGAAAGCAAGGAGAAGTCAGCTCCCTGCCCTCAGGGCACTTACAATGTAATCAGAAGTCCTTTGTTCTCCTCTCCTCCTCCTTCTTCTCCCCTTCCTCCTCTTCATCCTTTTCCTTCTTCCTTCCTCTTCCTCCCCCTCCCCTTCGTCCTCCCCCCTCCTCCTTCTTCTCCCCTTCCTCTTCTTCACCCTTTTCCTTCTTCCTTTCTCCTCCTCCCCTTCCCCTCTTCCCCCTTCCCCTTCTCCCCCTCTTACTCCTTCCCCTCCTCCCTATCCTCTTCCCTTTCCCGTCGTTTCCGTGTTCATCACTATCACCACCACCACCACCACCACCACCACCACCACCACCACCACCACCACCACCACCACCACCACCATCATCATTTAGCTACCCTGGGCATCCAATTGTAAAAAAAAAAGATTAAAAATGCACAAACAAACAAACAAAAGTCTAAACAATACGATAGATCACCTCTCGTCAGTTTTGTACAAAGACCTTAATCGCCAAACCCTGGGATTTACTACAGCGGTGCAGCTTTTTCCCAGAAAGTTTCCGCACACGAGGTAGGGGTCAGGGATCTATATGGAAAGCCTATGAGCCCTGAGTGCTGCTGAGATCAGTAAGGGAAGCTGAAGAGAGGGAAATGTCTGAGCAGCTCATTAGGTCTGAATAGAGGACCGGGACAGGGAGTGGCCAGAGCCAGAGGAAGAGGGCTGACTCCAAGCGGGCTGAGTAACAGATGCGAGGGCACGGAGTCCCAAGTAGCCAGGTGGGAGCTGCGGTTGCTCAGGCGACTGGGGCGCAGTTCTCTTTGCTTTGGCGGAGATAAGACTGTGTGGCACTGCATTCGTCCTGAACTCTCTAGCATAGGAAACAGAAAGAGTTTTGTCCCCTTCGGAGAGCGTCCCATTTTCCACTCAGGCCCCATTTGCGTGCCACAGCACTGACTCTGCGATCTTCCCTCAATGGGCGCTTATGTTCTCGCCAGGAAGGTCAGCCTTGCTAAATGTTATGGTTTGGAATGGTCCGGCGCAAGGATGGAAAACCGAGTTAATTCAATTAAGGCCCGGGGTCCTGGGCTTTGAACCAGCCACAGTCTTGATTTTATGAGAGGATGAAAAGTTAATTATTTGCTCAGTTTGAATGAGGTCGACTTTGAAAAACCCTTTCCAAAAAGAGAAGTTTTCACATCAGCTTTCCTGTGGAAAATCAAGGCAGGTTGAACCCGGGTCACAGGAGAATCTTGGGAACTGAGTCTGCCTGCCTTTGGGGTCCAGAATCCTCTCCTTTATCTGTCTCCCCACATGTTTATCTGCGTGGCTACTTAGAAATGTAAATAAGAAAATACGAGCTGAATTCTGTAAGTCAAGGTTTTAGGGTGCTTTCTAAAGAGATGTCGTAATAGTTCGTTCAGTGGGTTTACCCCATTTCGACTGCCAGTTTCATTGCCATTTTAGCGCTAATAACTGTTTACCTTTAACATTTTACATTAAAAGTGTATACTTGTATATATGTCTGGAGATGAGGGAGCACTAGGGTTGCACCACTGTTGATGTGGGGATAAAGTAGTCATCCGTCATAAGTCCGTCAATACCTAGCACTACACACAGAGACACACAAGTTCCTGTTCAAGACCTTTATGCTTCTGGCATTATTTTGGCTTTCATAGTCACATACTATAGACATGTTTCCCAGAAATTTGGGATAGCAAAGAACAGAAGTGCACAATTTCTCAGGAGAAGCTTGGGAGGTAAAGGGAGAAAGTTCCCAGCATCCCTAAGCCCCAGTAACAATATAAAGTGTGGGGTAGTAGCGAACTGTAGAAAACCATCTTGCTTCCAATCCCCAAGCACAGTGAGAAATCACCATGGAGATGTGCGCTAGCATCATAGTGCCTGTGTCTGTAAAGACACACTCTGCCGTTTTATAAAGAGGAGTCCATTGTAGCTACAAATGCATCACCATTTATTTTACTGCTGGGTCCTTCTTGATGGACATTTTTGTGGTTCCGGTTCCTCTCCTGCATGGATCTGCAAAGCAGCATAGTACGGGCATGCAATTTTTGCCCTTTTTGTAGTTGATATAAGAAACTAAAAGGACATGGTTTGCAAATATAAGACAAGATCCATAAAACGTTACTGTAACCTAAGTGAAAACTTTACTTGAGCAAGCTCTATAAACATGGTTGTTGGTTTTTTTTTTTAGATGCTGTGACAGGACCAAAATCAAACATTTTGAGACTAATAGTCAACAGGCAAGTAGAGTAGACGTAAAGATAGAACTGAAACTTACCTCTGTGTGATGTCAAGCATAACCCAAAACAAAGGAGCAACTCTTGGGGCCTCTGTTTTGTTGTTGTTGTTGTTTTGTGTGTGTGTGTGTGTGTGTGTGTGTGTGTGTGTGTGTGTGTGTAGAAAGACGAGTGAGGTAAGTTGAAAGCCTCTGTTAGTGTCTGGGTTGTCTGGGTGCATCAGGATGTCTTACCTACATGACGTTTCACAGGCACGGTACAGCAACAATTGTCAGGAAGGAACAGCAGACTAGGTCTGAGGTTTATCGCAGACTCTCAGCTCTTCCTTTGTTATCAGCTCTAGAGAGTCAAGAGAAGAACAAAATGCAAAATGCACCTCTTTCTCTTCATCCCTTTGCCAAGCTCTAGAGAGTTAGGATGCCATCCTATTGTACGACATATAAACAACAGAAATTCGTGAACATGAAAACTGTCCAGAAGCCTGGAACAAATGAATTTCCGAGTCTCGCCATGTTCAAGAGAGCTTTCATAGAGATGTTGGAGATAAGACAAAGCTGAGAGACAGTTCCCTGGCTTAGAATTGATGATGCGGGGTGAGGAGGGGAAAGCGGGCCCAGTAAAACACATTTGAACACCAGCACACTGATTATTTGCTGTACCTTTCCTTGTTTGCAAAACATTTAGAGCAACTTAGAAAATTGCATGTAGTGTATTGAAGAGACCTGGAAAAGCAACATTACCTCACGTCAGACGGGAGCACAGTTTAAAGCTAGAGTCATAGCAGTACTCCTCAGTTTTATCAGTCAGGAGAAAGAGGAGGGACTAGAAAAGGAGAAACCAACAGAGACATGGTTGTAAACTGCAGTTATCAAGATCATAATGATAGTTGGTAGTACTCAATGCTCAGATAAGAACTTATTAGGTAAACTGGTGGGCAATGTTTGAAGAAATTTTGTAGGCACATGAGCTCCTTTAACTTTCTGAAGTAGATACTATTTTTATCTCCAACCCAGCAGTGGGAAAACAGACACAGAGTGGCCAAGTAAATTGAGCCATGGTCAAATGAGTTGCTTATATGAGAAATGTTCCCCACAGGTTCACACATTTGAACACTTGGTCCCCACTAGGTGGCGCTGTTGGGGGAGGTTTAAGTAGGTCGTGTAACCTTACTGGAGGAAATGTGTTTCTGGGGACAAGCTTTGAGATTGTACAGCTTCACCCTGCTTCTAGTTCACCCTCTGTGCTTCATGCTTGCTATTAAAGATGTTATCTCTCCGTCTCCTCTGCTGTCACTCACTGCTAGGCCTCTACTCCATCACGAGGGAGTCTTCTCCTTCCAGAGCCATAAGCTAAAAGTAATTCTCTTCATTGAGCTGCCTTTGTTCATGATGTTTTACCACAGAAAGAGAAGTAACTTATACAGAAGCCATACATGGTGTATTCCACTAAACAATTCTTCAAGGCTCTAGTCTACAGTGTCATAAGGTCACTAGTGCCTTCTCATGTTACCTCTAAGTAGCGTAACGAAGAGAGACAGTTTTAAACGAATTTTAAAGTTCTCTATGCATTCAGGGATTCGCCAGTCTCTCTAAAAGCAAATATATGTCTGCCATCAGAAAGAATCATTTTTGTCCATGAAAATCAATAAGGCAAAGTAAATTTTTGGTGCAGCCAGTGAGACCCAGGAGAGGCTATAACCTGTAGTGGAGACAGAGTCAGGAGGGCTTTATGAGGGATTTGCACTAAAGAAGCAGACTGGAATGGGGACGGGGAGCACTTCAGTACCCACTTGAGAAGTTTTCAGGCTGTGTTGAAAACCTTGAATACCTGAGCTACCCTTGGGTTCTAATCAGGATGCGATTTCTACAACGTCCTGAAGATGCTCCCTTCTCGAAGGGTAAGAAGGAAGGGAAGAAAACACACACACGGAACCACCCATTTTCTTGGTGTATATTTTGCGTGTCTGTGAAGATTCGGAATTCTGTTTGTGAAAATGGCTGCCACCGCGGTCATGTATCGTCTTCTTTGTTATTTTCATGTATCCATGGCTCCTATCCAGGTCCGTGGTTTCTGACAAAACTGGCACAACAGAGAACGGGTGGCTGGAGGTGGTGGGGGTGAAGGAGCGGGGAGGGGGGGCGTGAAGAGAAAAAAGGAAGGTGAAGGAGAGGAGAAGTAAGGCAAGAAAGAAAGAGACAGACAGACAGACACACACACACACATGGAGAGAGGGGGAGGGGAGGGTAAGAGGGGGAGAGAGAGAGAGAGAGACACTAGGCTTCAGGGCCTGCATCCCAGTGAATGTGACTGACTAGAAACTAGAAGGATCTCGAAAGCCATGCTTATTAACAGGCTGGTGACAGATATGAGAAAGGTCACCCATCTGTAGCCACTGGAGCTTCCTCGTCTCCTGGGAATCCTAGGCAGACAAGAAAGACCCACAGCAGATATCTCTTTCAGAACACTCACTCACTTCAAAATCTAATGAGTGGAAGGCTGAAAATCTTCTCTGGGAATTCTGGCCAGCCTTGAAGGAGAGGGCTCTAAATGCAGTCATTGATGCCCTGATTAAGGGGAATAATTATCTCTTCCCTTTATTCTGCACAGAGAATTGCTAGAGGCCAAGCACCGATTAGTGCAGGCTAACAAATCCTGCCCTGCTCCCCGCCACCCCCACCCCCAATGGCTCTCAAATGAACAGGGCAAAGTGCTTTTGAGCTGAACTAATTCACGAACCCATAAAACTTACCGAGCAGTATCCCTCGCCGTTTACCATTATGATGTGGAAACAGAAGACCAGATAGTGAGGTACACTGTCACTGAAGCTAAAACAGCAGCTGCCTGAGGGAGTTACTCACCTTGGTGCCGGCTGAAATCCTGCAGCAATCCAGGTGAGATTCTAAGAAAGATGTTTAGGTTGATTTTGACCGGACAAGGAACTGCTGGGTTTGTAGCTTATAATCAAGTTTCTTCCCATAGGGTAAACACACACAAATACGATACACAGATATGGCAAACCTACACAGATGCATACATACACATATACACACAGACACACAGATGCATACATACACGTACATATACATATACATATATGAACATATGTACACATAACATACACACAAATGCTTATATACACGTACATACACATACACACATGCACACAGGTGCATATGTACGCAAAAAACATACACACACATATACACATACACACACATATATACATACACAAACATGCACTCACACATACATGAATACACATACACATATACACACTACATATAATACACATATATGCATATACACACATACACAAATATATACACACATATACACAAATCCATACACATATGCACATATGCATACACACACACATACATACATATAATACACATACACACACATACACACATACACAAATATATACACATATCCATAGATGCATACAAACATACACATACACATATGCATACACACATACACACATATACACACATATATATAATACACATATATGCACATACACACATACACACACATATGCATGCACACACATACACACATATGCATACACATACACACAAATACACACAGATACACACTGGTGCTTTCAGTTGTACAGTTGCTCTTTTACGTTGCTTTCCCCTGGACATCCTAATACCAAGGTTAAAATGAGGGTAATATTTCTTTTTCAGTGTTGAAGGTGTATATGTCTTATGATCCACCCTGATCAGTTATTCATAAGATCTTATACCACAGAATTCAAGACATTGTCAAGTAAGCCCAGCAGACCCAACGAATTGTCAATACGACAAAACGACAGCAATTTTCACGAGGATGATTAAAAGTTATCTGCAGGTAGGTGGAGAGATCCACAGCGTGAACTGTGAACACTTTTAAAGATCCTAGTTAAACAGTGAAGGCAGAGCCGGACTTAGAGGGTGGCAGGGTGGTAGGTTGTCTGTATGTATGCTTTCACTTTTAAATCGTTACTGTTTCATTAAGTTGCCGAGATATAGTTGGCAAAAGCCCATGTGTTTACACGATGACAGCGCGGTCCGATGCTCTGTGCGTGACCATGTGGTGAAATGGCTACATCGGAATAATTCATGGTTTCATCACTTATTGTTCATCTTGTTCTGTGGTGGAAATTCTCAGGGCCCAGCGGAGCATCCTTAACCATAGCTGCACTGCTACACCACGGAGCTCCGGAACCCATCCGTGTAGTCTAAGGGAAGCTGTGGCCGCTACGTTCACGTGCCCGCATTCCCCTCGGCTCATCCCTGCGTGTTCGTTTATTTTCATTCAAAATAGAATGGGAGGAAAATTACAGTGCACATCGTTACGACTATTTTACTCCCCCTATGTTCCCCCAACACACCTCCCCTCCTCCTCATGCCTTTCTCTTTCTTTTCCTAAGGCACTGAGTCTAATGAGTGTTCTCTGTGCGGGTGTGGGACTGAGCACCGGAGCACAGGAGACTGACTCTTTCCCAGCAGCCACCACGTGCCAATAGCTTTTCAGCTCCTTCCCCAGAGGCTGGACCTGGGAAGGCTCTTTCCATATATACTGGAATTTTTAAAGGCGTTGCTTTCTTAAATTTATCTATATGTGTATCCACCGCACATGTGCGCAGGTGCCCTGGAAGGCCAGAAGAGAGTATCAGTCCCGCGAGAGCTGAGGCTATAACGCTGGGAGAGGTTCTCCTTAGGTGCTGGGGAACCAAACTTGGTCCCTAACCACCAAACCATCCTCCCAGCCTCACTCACACTGGAATTTTTACTGCCTTGGTCTTAGTACAGGTAGCCACAGCTGCTGTGATCTCAAGGGTGCAACAACCATGTGACGTCCAGAACGCGGCATTTCACAGCACTGGCCCTCAGCCCGACGCTCTTACAACATTCTTCTACCTCCTCTGTTGCCATGGTCCCTGAGCCTTGGGGTGTGAGAGGTAGGTACAGATGACCCATCTATAGCTGGAAGCTCACAGTCACTCGTTCCTTGCAGGAGCATGAATGCACGCTCGCGCGCGCGCGCGCACACACACACACACACACACACACACACACACACACCAACTTAGCAAAGATTGCCTAGTAGTCCCAGTATTGGGGATTGTTAATGGTCCTGACTTGAAATGCTCAACTCTTTCAAGGAGAAAAAATGAAGGAAAAAAACATACACACCACAAACCATGGGTGTGATGGGCCTAGGGATTACTAAGGGAAGAGAAATGAAAGAAAGAAAGAATTCAACAAGAAGAACAACATTACGGGAAGCGAGGGAGAGCAACACAGGCTCAAACGAAGCAGCAGGTGGAGAAGATGTTGACTTTATTTAGCATTAATTACAGGAAAGGGTCTATAAAATGTGGTAAAACAAAAATTATTAAACCTCCAGTGTTGTGCCAACATTATGCCATGCCCTGTCCCAAAGCAGGTGTATTATTCCTGGTCCCAGGGATTAAAGTCAATCATTGCTTTCCCATGTATTCTGGGTATTGCGTTTCATTATGTTTTACTGACCTGGTCCTCGAGGTTGCACGGCTGAATAGGCGCTGTTCTGTGTGAACCCGTCCCGTCTCTATGTCAGCAGAGAGAATATCAGAGAGGGGGGCTCCCTCAGCATTTACTTCCCAAGGTGAACTCGCTTCTAGAAATTTCTCTGGTGTCAAACCTGTTTTTAGGACAGCCACAAATAAGTATCTCTCATTTTGCCAAGCTGGGATACTTGTCTAAGGTCTAAAAGGTTTACCGCTGGCCCTCTGCTCCTGTTATCTGTGGAAACCGGGAGTTGCTTCTTAGACACTCGGAACTTTCTTTGAATGGTCATAAAAATTATGCTGATTCATTTAGACCCAAGAGATGCTGTGTTCACGTCAAAAGAACTGAAAAGACAGAAAGTGTAACTGTTAAAAACTCAATTTAAAGTTGATATTCAAATTGAAACACGTAGGTACGGTTGGAGAGATGGATTGGCAGTTTGGGGTGCTATTTTTACAGAGCGCCTGATAATGGCCATCACCTGCAACCTCTGTAACTCCTCACATACACATACCTACATGCAGATCCACACACACGTGCATGTAACACGGAGGGACATCTTTTCCTTGAGTCCAGTAAGCTTTTTGCACTAGACTCTCAGCGGTACATATTAAAATATTCGTGAGAACCTAGAGGGTCCCATATATGAGCTGAAATTAAACTAAGAGTCAAGGGCTTTCCCAGTCATGAGACTGAAGTAGCTACTGACCCAGCCAGATGCTCCTCTCATGTGCCGCAAAAGGGGCCAACAGTCTCCTCCCAGCCAGGAACTAGTCAGCCTTCTCTTATATGCCCTGACTATGGGGCTGACCAAAATGTTCTTTCCTTTGAGTCTCGCCTCACTCCCTTCCCATCACCCACCTTCTGTGTATTTTTGTCTTTTATCTATCTTCATGAGAAAGGGTGACCCAACATCCTTTTTCTTATTGCCAGGATGCAAAGTGGTGATAGGCAGAGAAAAACCCAATTTCTTATTCCGAGAACCACACTCATGGTTTAAGCCAACCGTTGGTCAAAAAAAACTTTGAAAAGAAGACAATCTCATCTGTACTAAACATGTTAGATGTGTTCCTTGTCAGTGTTCACAGACTAACAAGTGTTTATGTTGCATTATAAGCAATGGAGCTGATTTGAAGTACACAGGGGTTCCTTGGGTTATGGGTAGGTACTACCCTGTTTATATAAGGAACTTTGGGGTCCCAGAGAAGCAAAAAAATGATGCAGACAGAGAGCAGAACCACAGGGACAGTTCAACCTCACACTTGAGTAGAAAGTGCCAGATAGCTTTACAGGTTCCACAAAAATCACCCTCAAGACAAAAAGCAGTCCTTACAATCCCAGTTTCGGAGTGTTGGGAAGATAGATGGCCTACCACACGAGCTTGAGGACCACAGTTCCGTCATCAAGAAAGACGCACAGTATCGACTTCTGATCTCCACGTGAGAACGAACACACGTGCATGCGCTCACACCCCATACACAAGCACAAAAATCAGCTTCAGCATTTCCTACAGATACTGATATACTATGACGCTAATACATTCTTTGTAAGACTAATAGATCCCAGGGGATTCAACCTTGTAAGCCACAGGAAGTGACATCAGTACTATTTACTCTGTGCAATCGTTCATACACTGGATTCGAAAGAATATATTTCTTTGAAAACAAACACATGTGTTTGTTGGGATTCTTCTTTTATGTTTTTTATAGTTAAATCTTGAATGTGATCTGGGCTCAAACCTCTAAGGTCACAAAAGCCATGCTAAGTAAGTCATGTTAATGGCTAAAAATGTACAAAAATTACTTGCCAGCGGATAACAAATTGTGATATTTTTGTATCATGTTTGTACAACTTGTGCTTGATTTTATTTGTATCAGTTTAAATATTTTTTGAAATGTAAATACCTGAGAATGCCCCCTGTCTGTTTGCCCCTCTCCCTCTCTCTCTCTCTCTCTCTCTCTCTCTCTCTCTCTCTCTCTCTCTCTCTCCCTCTCACACACACACACTCTCCCCCAAACCACACACACACACACACAAACAAACAAAAAAAAGCAAAAACCTGTTCAGCTTCTCTCTCACGTCTTGCCTCACTAAATGGGCTCATTCCTAAGACAAAATCATTTGAGTAGGAGGAGAACTTCCTGCAACTTGATTTCCCTTTTAATTCATTTTTAAATTTAAAATGGATTTCCCATACAATACATTCTGATTACAGTTCCCCCTGCAAACTCTTCCCAGATCCTCCCTACTTCCCCACATACACACTCTCTTTCTTGCTCTCACTAGAACACGAACAGGTGTCTAAGAAAACAAAATGAGGAAGCAAAAACAAACGAACCAGAGTAAGATAAAACGAACACATGGAAGAAAGGGAGCAAAAGAAAAATCACAAGAAACACATAAAGACGCAGAGGGACACGCACAGTCTCAGGCAGGAAAACCTCATAAAAATGCAAACCCAGAAACCATAGAATATACACAAAGTATCTGAAAAGAGAAAAGAAGAAAAGTCCAGACAAAGCATTCTAGCATTATGAGACAGAGCCTCCAAATATGCCATTGGGCCCATTTTGTATTGTCCATCTGTTGCAGAGCCTGGAACCTGGACTTAAGAGTGGTTTAGAGAAAGGATTGAAGGAGCTGAAGGGGGTTGCAACCCCATAGGAACAACAATACCAACCAACCAGAGCTTCCAGGGACTAAACCACCATCCAAAGACTGACCCATAGCTCCAGCTGCATATGTGGCAGAGGATGACCCTGTGGGGCAACAAAGGAAGGAGAAGCCCTTGGTCCTGCCAAGGCTGGACCCCTCAGTGTAGGGGAATGTCAAGGTAGGAAGGTGGGAAGGGGTGGGTGGTTGGGTGGCGGAAACGGGATAACATTTGAAATGTAAATTTTAAAAAAGAGCAATTTGTATCACTAAGGCTGGCTCCCCATCTAGGAAACTTACAACTGTTCCTAGAGAACTCTCAAACAAAGTTCTTTGGCGTTGGCTCTCTTTGCAGGAAGCAAGGACCCATTCAAGGTCAAGCTCCAGTATCCATCAGACCATCCATAGTGACTCGGGGGAAGGGGGTCTTGTGTTGGCAAATTCACACATTCTTTATGGGTTCGTTGAGGAACTGCTCTGGTCAGCATCTAGAGAATATTGCCAGAAAGCACACACAGTTCTTCTCCTACCTCAGAATCTTCTCACTCCCTGGCCAAGAGTTAGAATAACTGGCTGAAGACCCGGGAACTTCTTCTAAAGAGCTGCACAAAGGCAAAACCAAACAGCTCGTAAAATCATACTCCAGTCTGTAAAACAGTGAAGGAGACACAGAGTGTGGGGTGTTTCCTTGGTTCTCTGTATTTTACGAGGTCTCAATAAGCTTCCTAGGGCTGCTGTAAAAGATTTTTTTTTCTTTATAGTGATTTGCCACAGGCAATATCCCTCTCTCACTCTCAGATCCAGCCCAGCTCCTGCCTCCTCTCCACACCTCCTCTCCCTTTGTTTAGTTTGCAGGACATTTTCCAAGTCCTGTCTAGGCTCTGTCTTGCTCAAAACATTTCTTTCCCCTCAAAGACCAGGCTTGCTAATGGCATCAACAGCATTCAAATTAGAGGCTCATCAAGTATCTAAATTCAGATTTTTGTTAAAGAATGAATAAGTGTGATCTGAATGGACGCTACAGTGCACCACCCAGCTCCCACTCGGGAATAAACAGGTTTGATTTCTCCAGCGGCAGGATGTACTGAGGCAGACCCCCACATTCTAGCACGGTTAATAATTGCTTCCATGGAGAACACCTGCTCCAGTGTGGCCATGTCTTCCTCCAAGGTTGCTCATCCCTGTGACCGGTCAACACTGGTACAAAGCCTCACCCTTGTCACCTTGACTAAGACAACTGAGTTGATGGTTCTAGTCCCAGAGCTTCTTGTAGCATCTATTCCCTTCCACAGACCACCGAACTTCCTGCCTGACTCGTCTTTCTTCAACTCTGTCAAGAGGTGTTGGTCTTTGAAGCTCCCAGAAACTCAGATCCAGATACCTATCTCTGTCATGAAGTCTGCCTTCCAGAGAACCTAGCTTGTGATAGAAGGAACCAAGAAATCAGGTACAAGCAGGTTAGATTGATTTGTTTTGTGCTACTTTAATGAAATAATCCAGGCTGGTTTCTTTTAAAAAATGTAAATGAATGAATGAAAAAAATGAAGAAAGAAAGAAAGAAAGAAAGAAAGAAGGAAGGAAGGAAGGAAGGAAGGAAGGAAAGAAAGAAAGAAAGGAAGGAAGGAAGAAAGAAAGAAAGAAAGAAAAGTAATATACATAATTAATGACCTTAGAGATTCAAGATCTTGGCATTGATGTTCACTTATCTCCAGTGACGGCTTCATGCTAATCAACAATATGACAGAGAAGCAATATGAAAAATAGATAAATATAGAAATCAAGCACCTAATAAATCTTGCTTTGAAAGAACCCACACTCAAGAGAACCCATGCTCTCCATGAGACCGGCATCAATCTCTTTCAAGGTAATAAGCTCCTTCCTACTGACCTAGTTACCTTTTCACTGGGCCCCACATCTTACCACCATGAAACCACTATATCCAGACCAAAACTCCATATGTAAACCAACAGGAAACATGCTCAAAACACATCCAGAACACAGAAGGTGAGACTTTGAGACATAATCCCACTGTTACTGGTGACCGCTTTACTGGAGACATGGAGTACAACTGATGGACTCTCATCACCAGTAGACAAAGTAAGTACACCAGAGAACAGGAATGTGCCAACAATGTGATGATGGTTCTGTGGAGATGGCTCAGTGGATAGAGAGCTTGCTGCTCAACCATGACGACTTCAATTCATATCCCTAGCTCCCATTTAAAGCTGAACGTGGCAGCAGGCATCTGTGACCCTAGCACTTAGAAGCAAAGACGGGTAGATCTTGGGGACTCATTGGCAAGTCATTTGAGCTAAAATGCTGTGTCCAGGTGTAGTGAGGAATCCTCCTGTCTCAAGAAAATGCAGTAGAAAAAGATAAGGGAAAATACCCATGCTATCCTGAAGGCCTCTACACAATGATATGTGGGTGAATATACACAGATACATATCACACACACACACACACACACACACACACACACATACCACACACACACATACCACATATTAACACACACACAACATACATACATACATACTACATACATACACACAGACACCCCATATACCACACATACACACCATATACTACATATACACACCATACACACACACACAAACACACACACAAACACACACACACGAAAACATGCAACCAGAAAGACAATGCCGTTGAGTGCCCACTGCTAAGCCTGATAGACGATGTAGAAGAACAGAAGCTAAATGAGGTAAATTTAATTGTATCCAAGTGTGGTGGTCCTTGAGGACCTGAGACAGAGATATCGGGAGTTAAAAAAAAAAAAATAATAATAATAATAATAATAATAATAATAATAATAATAAACAAACCAAAACCTTGAGTGTTGAGGAGATAGCTCAGTGGTAGAGCACCTACCTTGCGCTCAAAGCCCTGTGTTTGAGCCCCAACACTCTAAATAACAATAATGGGCTCAGAGAGGAAGCAGGCAGTTACCCAGAATCATAGAAAGAGGCTCTGACTGCATCAGAAGCAATGGAGATGGAGCAAAAGGCTGAGTCAAGGAAGTTAAATTCCTAATCAAGCCAGGATGACTGTCAAGGTCAGAGTGTTTCTTAGAAAGAATAGAGCTTCCTTTTGTAATATGGAGATATCTGGACTGAATATTCTCAATAAATTCTTCATCCCCAACTTCCCTGCATATCTTTGAACCTACATAAGAAACATAAAGATATTGGCATACAGAAGCCTGATAAACTCAAAAGGTTATCATCATCACCATCACCATCACCATCATCACCATCATCATCATTACCACCACCACCACCACCACCACCACCACCACCACCACCACCACCACATCTATGATTTCATTATCTCCTAACTTCTGAGCTCCTACTTTGCTTAGCAGAGAAGAGTTCAGACCTGCTTCCGGACCCTTGTGCGTAAGAATTAGCAAAAATTTACTAATGTGATTGTTTCCTAGATGACATGTGTGCACAAGGCCTCAGACATGCTGGTCACTTCTTGCTCATCTATTCACATGAGCCCAGTGTCTTTAGGAAAATGGGCCAGTGTCTCCGGAAAGTCTAGTATTACCATGGAGGTACCTGGATCATGTTAGCTGCTGATACATTTGCTTAAGGACAAGCAGACTGTTCCTAGCCTTCTTTTCTAATAGGCTAGGCACAGAACTCATCCCTCAGGGTAGTAACTACAGGCCATCTAAGCTGCTCTAGCAAACAAACTCATCCACCCCAGTACCTGGACATGGACTACTATGACTGGGTCATGGTAAAGCCCACCTGGGTTGGTAGAAGCCACCCAAGGATATCAATGGAGATAAATTGGGGAGCAATGTCTGCTATAGCACCTGGCAGAACTTTTCTATAAAATGCTACTGATAAATATTTTAGTAGCATGTGAGCCAAGAGGCAAAATTAAGGTGATTGTATATACATGTTTTTGCTTAACCATGCAAGATGCAACCGTTTAAAGCTGTAAACCAATCTCATCCCATAGGCTGTTCATGGAGACTAGACTCTCATAGTGCTGCAGAGATTCAATTCTTTTCAACTTGAAGGTTGGGACTAACTTCTGCTGTCCCCCTCACAGTGAAGTATGTCTTTTGACCCTCTTATCCAAGCTTCTTTGTCTTTTCCACGTTGACATAGCATTCTCTCTCTCTCTCTCTCTCTCTCTCTCTCTCTCTCTCTCTCTCTCCTCTCTCTCTCCCCTCTCTCTCTCCCTCTCTCTCTCTCTCTCTCTCTCTCTCTGTCCCTCCCCCTCCCTCCTTCCACATCTTCTTCCCTCCCTCTTTCCATGAAGTTAATTTGTGCTTACCCAACTATTCTTGGGTATGGGGCCTCTACCAGTGATCATACCTTAAAAAAGAAAAAAACAAAAACAGAGCAGAGCCTCTCTCTTCCAGCAGCTATCAAAGAGTCAATAACTCCAGGAGTGGGACATCATGCACCCCCCTCCTTGTCTGATTTGAGCTTCCACAGGACATGAACACAGCGTCTGTGAGTTCACGGATGCAACAGCCTCGTTGCATCCCAGTAACCAAAGACGTTTTGTTTTTATACTGAAGCATTTTCAGTCAGAAAGATTCTAACTAGGGGGAAAAAAAACACTTTGAAACACTTCTACCCTTGTACCTCAATAAAATAATTATAATCTGGGAGCGATAATTGGAGTATTCAGTGTCCTGGGCATTTTAATGCGATCTAAGATCAGAGTGAACATAACGTGGCCTGTTTTAGAATTTAGAATACTGTCATCAGAAAATGTTTTCTTTTGCATAACCTAAGATACGTCATGCTTTAAAATTTACTACAGCACACTTGCTGCTTCATGCTGTCCGTCCCAATGCCTAGGGCTGAACTGAAATGAATCAGTTTTCCCTTGACACTTTTGTACAAACCAGGCACAGTTATTTGCATGTGTTTTCCTCCCAGTTGGGCTGTGACTGTCATATGTACTTGTCACAGTCCGGCCTCTAGAATCAAGTATATTACCTTTCACTTAGTAAACTTTCTACAGATGTGGGCTGAGTGGAGTTGTTAAAGTTTGTATAGAGGGTTGGTTTT
Organism: Rattus rattus; assembly: GCF_011064425.1. NCBI lineage: Eukaryota > Metazoa > Chordata > Mammalia > Rodentia > Muridae > Rattus > Rattus rattus. The sequence continues at coordinate 76,719,015 of NC_046162.1, read as the reverse complement.
CCTCTATTTTCTCAGAAGACTACAGAAGAATCAAAATGTCTTTTTAGTGAAGCCTGAGGTTCAAGTGGGATACGGAAAATTCATGTGTAATTTCTACGTTTCTTACACATTAAAAAAGGCTATCAACACCCATTTCTTAATGGCCACTTAATCCTTGAAAAGGGTGCCAAGATCTTTCAGTGAGGAAAGAATAAGACTCCGGTGAGCAAGGCTGGGACAACTGGGGCCTCAAACGCAACAGGAGCGGGGGTTACACCCCCTACCTCATGCCATATACAAAGCTTGACTCAAAATACATTAATGTCCCAAATGTAAGAGCTACAGCCATAAAGAAAGATTAATGTCCCGAATATAAGAGTCGTGGTCATAAATACAACGACTGTGTTTCCCAAGATTGCTCAGTTAGGACCCTGATTCTCCTCTACTGAGCTGGCCAAAGGGACAGAAAACATGCAAGCACATGCTACATCTAGAAATGTTAGTTTTCAGATGGGTTTGTAATGCCCAAGTCTAAACATCAAGCAAGAAAGATAAGAAGGACTTGAACTTCCCACAGAGTCATCGCCAGAACATTGTGTAAATGTCTGTCACTTAGGAGACACCTCTGCCCTGAGCCTTCTATTTTCTCAGCAGTAGAGGCTCCTGGGGTATCTCTCCTCAAAAGTACCTGGCTAAAGTAAGAAAGAAAAGTACATAGGCTAAATGAGTGTTTCCTGTTTACTATAGCCTTTGGGGTTCTTTCCTTTCTCTTCTGCTTGACCTAAGTTCATAGCCCTGTAGATGAGAACACAAGACGCCCATGTTTACATTCTGTAAAGACTTCCGTGCCTAAGATAGAATCTCATTTCCCGTCGTCACTCTTAGGACATTAATACGATGAAGTCCTTTGTGCCTAAAGAAATTATGCGGCACCTTTATCATTTATCTAAAGATCCAGGAGAGGAAGGCCGTGGAGTTAGGAAACAGGTTAGACGCTGGAGTCTCTAAGAACAGCTCCTGGATGATGAGATCTCGGAGCTCTTACTCATTTGATTCCCCTGTTTCATCATCTGTGAAGTGGGAGTGGCTAGGCTTACCTACTGGGGCTGTTTATGAAGAAGGATGGGTATGTCCTGTGCTGAGAACAGTCTACAGGAGACCTTGTTGGCTGTCATAGAAGCCATTCAAACACAAGCCCAGGACTGGACAACTAACCCTGTCAGTATAGTACTTGCCTTATAAGCGTGAAAACTGGAGTTCAATCCCTTGAATCCAGGTAAAATCCCAAACAAGTAGCTCACACTTGCAGCCTCGGCACCCAGAAGCAGGAACTGGCAGACACATCCCCAGGCTTTGCTGTCTAGCCAGCCTAGTTTAAGCCTTCAGTTCCGGGCCATAGGAGACCTTACGCGAAAGATTAATGGTTGTTTCTAAAGAACAATATCTGAGGCTATACTCTGGCCTCCAGCTGTGTATGTATGTAGATGTACAGAGACCTGCACATATATGGACACAGGAACACATATATACACCGAGTCCCTAACCTAAAGGCTGTAGCCTTGCAAAATGTCTTTAAAATTAACAGTAGCTCACCATCTCACCAGCTATTTAATCTCTGGTCCTTGCTCCCCAAGTCTTACCTTTTCCTCTGTCTAATGGACCATGCTTTTGAGAAATAGTAAATGAAATAAAGTATGGGAACAGTGTAACCCAGCAAGTACTTAGTTCATAATAGTAGTCCTTTCCCTTGAAGGCTGTCTGGGTGGCTGTATGCACGGCTCCAAAGGAAATCCGTCTATTAGCTCCACTCTGTCACATGTCACCAACCCCTTCTGGGCATCATGTTTAGCAAGCATAAGGTCCACATAGCTCATGTAATTAAATTGGGGTCTAATGATGGAACTAACTTTAGACACAAAGAGGAAAAGAAAGGAGAAAAATGAAGAAAGAGAGGGTGGAGGAAAAAAAGCTGAGGTATCCGATGAGAGCACCAGGTCTCCACATCCTAAACTTTATGTTGGCATTTAAATGTGGAATAGCTTCCCTGGTGGCAGGGAAAGGACATTCTACCGCAATGCTCATAGTAGCTTGCCCGGTCCCCAATCAGGGAGTCAGTTGGAAAACATACATTCACGAACAAAAGACTTGCCCATGGTCCTTTATGCAAAATACCTTTATGTTCTAAACATTAGCAATAAGAGAAGAACTCTCGAGAGTGATTAGCTACAGAATAACAACCACACAAAGACAAATTTCGCTATAAATACTAAAAAAGTTCAAAAAGATTTACAAAACATAATTTAAAACATGTTCGTTTCTTTAGGGGAGTACAGACAGGGAAGATTCTGGAAAAGAATTATGGACTCGGACTGTCCATGCTTGCTCTGCTTTCCATCTTCGGTATCTCTTAGTGATGAGGGTCATTGCTCTAAGGATGGATGCAGTGGGATTCCTGGTCTTGTGATCCATCTGGACCAAAAGAAGATCCTATTTTTAATACATAAAGCCCAGGTCTTTCCTTTGACCTCATGACTTAAGACGGGCCATGTAATACGAGAGACATACTTTAACTAAACCTGTTATTTCCTGTGATCAGAAATTCCACATTTTAGCAGGCTACCCTATATTTTATGAAGTTATTCAAAATGCCCTCCAGATGGAGACAAGGAAGATACAGAAACAAAGGCCATGTTGCACATCATCATCATCACCATCACTTCTCTCTCTCTCTCTCTCTCTCTCTCTCTCTCTCTCTCTCTCTCTCTCTCTTTCATTCAGAAAAGAAGAGCTGAATTGAGGACTAAATGCATGCGGCATCAACCATGCTAGACACCATGAGGTGAGTGATTTAGCTAAGAGATAGATCTCCAGGCTTGCTTCCCAGATTGATAAAAGCATTGTAATCTAATCCATGTAGATTCCCAAGAAACGCAGAGTCTTTGCCTCTGAGGCATTTCCAATATAACGAGGGGAGTTAAACAATACGGTAGCCATGGAGATCATTCAGAGGACCAGGGGCTCCAATATAAGGCTCTCTCTTTAGCGGTGCCTAATCATTTGCCCTATTTACTTTTCAGTACTTACACACAATGTGCTAGCCTGTGTGTGTGTGTGTGTGTGTGTGTGTGTGTGTGTGTGTGTGTGTGTGTCTGTGTGTGTGTGTGTGTGTGTGTGTGTCTGTGTGTGTGTGTGTGTGTGTGTGTGTGTGTGTGTGTGTGTGTGTGTGTGTGTGTGCAGATGCACCAACTACAACTCCAGACCAAGGCAACCATGCCAATTGCACAGCCCTGAGGAACAGCCAGTACAAACTTACTTTATCAGCAGTTCAAGAATCATGGTAGGGTTGAAATTTTTCACATCATTTTCCCCAATGGCCAATAGCTCTTGGGGAATTTTCAAATATTCAACATACATTCTTCCTCCACTTTCCATGGAAGTTGCTTTTCTGGAATAATTATGGATGATCAGAACAAAGAAGCACAATTATGTACATGATAGAATTAGCATCTAGGCTCAGATAATCATTAACAGCATGGAAGTGTTCAATTAAATATTTGAACTGTAACATTGAACTCCAAGCAACTTTTTTTATCCATGAAGTACCAACCTCAACGACACTGTAGAACAAACAACATCATCTACTACCATGCACTTAAGGCCTCTCAGATTGTAACCACAAGAATGTACACCACAGCCATTTTCAATTGCTTCAGGAGGTAGCTGTAGCTGAGGTGAAAGGCATCAGCCTAGGAGATCTAATAATATCTAGCTACTGAGTGATGAGGACAGGATATGGCAGAAATGGAGTTTGGGGCCCTTGGCTATTGTTAGAGTAGAGCGAACATACAAGGGCAAAATGAAAGGTGAAAACCGACACATTTCACTGGCATGGCTCTGCTAGATATGTCCAATCAAAACTTCATAGTCTCTCAGATTACACCATCCACTGAGGCCAAGTAGTCCAGTGCTGATAACAGGAATGTTTTAGATGCATGGAGAATCAATTTCCCCCAAGTGTTTTATGTCCCATTTCCCAGAATACAAACAGGGGTTGTTGTACAGTTTTATTAATGTCTATATTGATTTTAGAATTAAATGGCATCATGCAGTCTGTGTAATTGATGTAGTTTGTGCATACGTGTGGGAAAGCAGGCTGAGACTCAGGAAAATTTGGCAATTTTCAGAAGTTGCCATGACAGGTCAAAATTCAACTTCTACAAGTCTTAGTTTGATGTTCATCTACTTTTCTTTCTCTGCCTTGGGAGTAATGTAACTAGAGGAGCTCGACAAGTGAAGCATTTCAACCTGCAACTCACAATGAAGGGTGCACCGTGGAGAATCACGCTACCCAGATCTATTCCAAGTATTAAAAAGCAAGTACCTGTCATCCCTTCCCAGCTCAAAAAGGAGTCCCTGCCAGAAACTCCCTATGAAGTCTATCTATATCTGTTCCTAGATAACGTCCATGTGAAAAAAAAAAAAAGACAATTAAAATTGTAGGCACTTTCCTAAGCTCTTGTTAATGAACCAGGCCCAGAATATCATGAAGGAATATATAGGTTTGAAACATGACATGACCCTAAATAAATAATAGTACCATGATATGCATATGGATGGGAATACTATGCATAAATTGTCCCAGGAGAGAGAGACCCATATGGCAACCAGCCCAGCCCGCACATAAGTAGCCCATATTAATATTCTGAGAGAGGTCATGGGCTGGTGCAGTGTGCTGGCATCTGTCTGCTTCTGGCAAGATGGCCTGTATGCTTTCAACAGATGTCCTTTAATTAGCAGTGGGTTGTCCCAGCTGAGGGAAGCTTGAGTAGGAATGGTTATTTGAACTACCCACCTCATGCCTGGCTCCTAGAACTTTTGGCTTATTATCAGAAGTGTCACAGTCCTAGTGACTGCCAATGAGTCTGAAGTCATCAGATGGCAGCCACTTGAACTACAATCATCACCGAAAGGCAGACTCTTTGGGGACTTGAGTAGAGACACCATGGTGAACATTGAGAGATGAGTGAGGTCTCAGGAGAAAAATGCAGGCAAGAAACAATGGAGGGAAGAGCTCTTGAATGGAGCCTTCCGCTTGGAGAGCAATTGTTGCCGCTCATTCTTTGTGAGCTCAACAAACTAAGGTCTTTCAACGGTGGGAAGAGATACAAACTAGAGAGTGGAACTTTAGACTTGTTTCCTAAACCACGAGTGAAATGGCAAAGTAAAATGCTGTAGGTCACTTGTAAGGAGCCAAGCTGCTGAAGGATCACCAGTTCCCTTGACCAGACACGAACAATCAGGCTTCTGTTTCACATCTAGAGAGAACATTACTTACTGTGTTCAAAGTGGAGCACAACAGCCATCGAAGCAAGTTTTCTATTACTAGGTCCTGACAGGCCTCAGAAGACTTGGGCCTTGAGGAGAGTGAGCCAGGAAACCTTTACAAATCACAAAATCAAATGCAAACTAGTTCTGAAACACCTAACCTTGAACTAAGGTCTTTCGAGAACTAGACAGAGTACGTGTCATTAAAGACAGGTTAGCGGGGAGGAAGGACCAGAGCTCAATTCTTCTGTCCCTGGTAGAAGCATGGAATGTTTGTGGGTGGGTGAATATTTAACCAGCTTCCTGTTAGTTTTCTCAGTGGTGACCTTAGAGTTTATGTCTGGATGGTTAATGGTCATGGGGGATCAGACTCAGTCAACTTAGGAATCTTCACACTGAAAAGCAATGGAAAGGGAGTGTGAGGATTCTCTTCTCTGTCTTCAGAACATGAAGCTGATGTCTTCACCCATTCACCTGGCCTCGGGATGACTTGCTTCCACAGGTCAGATTCACGCTGATGATGTTTATAAGTCTTAAGAGATGGGGAAGAGGTTGAGTACATAAGTCAGTTGGTAAAAGGATTTTCGTGCGTACAGAGAGTACTGAGCTTGACTCTTTGAAACCATGTCAAATACTGAGTGCGATGAGGCACGCTTGTAATTCCAGCATGGGGAAATGGAAACACAGGGGTCCCTGGGTTTGCGAGGCAGCAAGGGAGTCTAAACAGCAGGCTCCGGGCCAGTGGATCCATCTCAAAAAGCAAAGTGGATGGAACCAAGGAGCATCTCTTGGAGTCAACGTATGACCTCCATATGTTATTACACATAAACAACACATAAACAAGCAAGCAAGCATGCACACACACACACAGGAAGGGAGGAAGGGAGGGGATGGAGGGGAAGAGAGAGAGAGAGAGAGAGAGAGAGAGAGAGAGAGAGAGAGAGAACACTATGATGGAGCCAGCAATAGTAGTGTCATGGAGTCAACTATTCCAGGCAGAGAAAACAGCAAGGTGCAGATGCTTGACCTAGGTGAGGACACTCCTTCTGATAACACAACCAAGAGAAGCCACGGACACTCCACCACAACCTTCAGGAGCAGGCACCATTTTTATCCCCTTTCACAAACCAGGAAACATGGGCTTAAAGGTTAAGGAACTTGCCAAAACTATCCTGCTCGTGAGTTCTGGGGACTCCACACCAAAGACAAATCACAGCAACGGGGGAGTTAACTGATTCCTGCTATTGTTTGGACTCCCACCACACACCCAGCAGACACGGGTTTAAGTATGTTCTTCCGAAGCAAGGTAGGGACATTAAGAGATGAACCATATGGAAAAGCCAGGTTCTTTCTCCTGGTGCCTCCAATGCTGGTCAAACCTCAATTGGGAGAAGCTGAGGTCTGAGCTGGCCCCTGGGTGGATATTTCCATCCATGCCGAGTGCTGAGAAGCCTTCAGTATCCCTCTCCCAGTGTGGTTAGAGGTGGAGGAGAGTCTGGGCCTCAGTGCCAGGGACCACACCTCTTTGTCAGGAACATGCAATTAAACAAGAAATAAAAGGGGGAGATAGAGATTGAAGACATTGCCTCCCACTCCTCACTTTCCTTGAGCATTCATTCTTCCATGTGCACACACACATAAGGAAGGCGGATGTCCTTTCCCTGGGGTCCACGAGCTTCTGGTGAAACATTTTTCCACCTGGTACCATTCGGCACTAAACACTCCTCAAACCCAACCTGAGCCTCGCACCGTCGGCAGGGATATTTTTAAAGCCATGACACAGAGAAGTGTGACACACTCGGTTTTCTCAGTGGGTGGGTAGAGGGCTATTTCATGTTGTTCTTGTCACCGAGCCCAACATTACAAGTGTGTCCTTCATTACTACAGCGAGAAGCCTCTGCAGCCTGACCCAGCACAGTGTGTTCCCGAAGATGGGAAAGTAACCTGGAGAGTGAGCGAAAGAGGGAGTGGGGGCCTCCGGAGACAGGACTTGCCCTGCTAGACACTCCTGTGCACCTCAGCTCCTTGGCCACGGTGTATAAAGTGTCCCAATGACTGCTACTTAATCCCCTGTGTTAATCAAATACTGCAACTGAAAAATTGCTGAATTCTCTGTTACTGATACCTCCATAATTCTGTGAATGATTAGTGCTGTTTTCTTCCCCCCGTCTTTTTATCACCCCCCCTTTCCCTTTTCATGCGAGAGGTCTGCCCGTCCCGCGGAACATTTATAGGGGCATTAGAACTAAATACCTGTCTCACCATTTACATGGAGAGATGTTGGTCAAAGGCCTTCATTGTTTCCTTGGGAGGAGGTGGGAGACAGTGGGTACACCTGCCTCGGGCACAGGCAATAAAAAGGTGAAGCGAAGGTTGAGAATTTAAAAGCAATTAAGGAAATAATTAAGAGTGGGCCTGCTTTTCTCTTAGTACCTTGCATTGGTGAGTCTAAATAATATCAGCGGTAAAAGACTCCTTCCTCTTTAAGAAGGAATCACCCCCACCATCTCTCCCAACTCTGCCACCAAGAGCTGCTTGGGAGGAGGGAGTCTGGATCTAGAAAATCGGGGTCAAGTTCATCTTCTTTTCTACTAATTGAATGTGGTGCTTACATTTTTTTGATAGCAACCTGATTACCCCCATTTATCATAACAGGAGCATAAACGTTAGTCCCTTCTGAGCAAAGAGCGAGCTGTCCCTATGGTGAACTCAAATGCGTGGAAGAGGATCTTGGGACCAAAGACATAGGCCCATGCCTTGCAAGAGTAAGGACCTGGATTCAATTCACAGAATACAGGTTAAGAAACAAGTAGCTAGACACAGTGGTGTGCACTCACACTGAGAAAGCAGAGGCAAGTGGATGCCTGGGGCCTGATAGCCTACTAGGTAGTGCCAGACAAGTGGGAGTCCGGGTATCAAATAAAATAAATGGCAGGTTGTGTCTGAGGAGTGACCCCTGCAGCAGCCTTCTGATTTCCACACACATGAATGCATGTGAAGTTCACACACACACACAGAGAGAGAGAGAGAGAGAGAGAGAGAGAGAGACAGACAGACAGACAGAGAGACAGAGAGACAGAGAGACAGAGACAGAGACAGAGAAATATACACAGACACACATGTGTATACATGCACACACAGACACCTATATGTACACATAAATGCATACACGTGCACACATGAATACATGTATACACAAATGCACATATGCATATACACACCACAAGTACACACACACACACACACACACACACACACACACACACACACACACACAAGAAAGGGGCTCTCAGGAAGAAGGTACCAGGCTCTGTGCTCGCTCTGATTTTCTCAGTTAGTTCTTTACAGAAGGCTCAGGGGTTGCCTCTTACACAGCCCAGAGTCGGCTGAGCCTCATTATATCTCCCTATTTCTTTAGAGTCTGGACCAGGCCTTGGCCATTTCTAGATTCCAACAAAGGCCTATAAACCACAACTCAATCATTACATTCAGTCCAGTGTCTGTTAGAAAGAGATGTTAAAACATTGACCCACATGCGATCCACAAACGATTTGACTTTGATGGCAGAATCCAGTCTTTGTGATAGAATACGGGACTTAAGGAGTGTACACAATTTACCATGTGAGCCTTTACAGGAAGGAGTTGCCAGACATCTCACTAGAATATCTGTATGGCCTTTGGCTGGATGGTTCTTCTCTTGATCTCTTATAATTTATTTTCTACCAGGCAGGCAGCTTTGTTTGTCAAATGTAAGTCATATCATGACAAAATATGACCACTCAAAATGGCCCGTTAGCCTCCATTACGATAAGACACAACCTTCATTCCCTGGGCCAAGAAGATCTCACAATCTGGCTTCTGATTCCATTCATAATCCCTGGACATAGAGAAGCATGATCTCCCAAATGTATACACTGAAGGCCCAACATCCAGTATATCTGTATCCAGGAATAGTTCTGTGGAAGGCAGTAAAGAGTAAATGAAGTTGTAATAATGAGGTCTTGCCCCACCAGGCCTCTTACACATCTAGGAAGAAGAGAAAGGTAGGAAACTACCTTTCTCTTGCATACATTATGAAATAGCATAGAAAGAGTGAGAAGATGTCTGTCTGCAAGCTCAGAAGAGACTCTCCACCAAAACCAAAACTGGATTGTACCTTGACTTCAAACTCCAAAATGGGGAGGAAATGAGCTACCATTGTTCAAAACACCCAGTTGCAGGATTTTGTTGGGGCAGCTTGATGTAAAACCTTCTCACTGCCTCTGGTGCTCTGACGTGGTGGCCCTGGGGCACAGTGTGCTGCTGGTTGCCTGAAGCTTGATGTTCATTTTCTCAGAGTATTCCCTCCCCCAACCCCCAACCTCTGATCCTGCTGGAGCTGTGACTTCCTAAAGTTCAATAAACACCGCAAGGATTAATTATCGAGAATTTGGCTATGCTTAGAATCACCATGGAGAGGTCCTTTGGGGAACGCCCACCCATGAGGGTGTTTCTAGAGGGGTTGAACTGAATGTCGAGTCATAGCATCACATGGGTTAGGATCCCAAACTGGATAAGAAGAGGCAGTGGAGGTAGCTGAGTCTGAGCTTTCTGTTTCCCAAACATAGATGCAAGGATGCCAACTCCCATGCTGCTGTCACCAGGCCCTGCCACCAGGATGATGAGCCAGAGTAAACCCTTTCTTCTTTGAGTTGTTTTAGTCAGATATTCTGTTACCTCAACAAGAAAGGTAAAATGACATATGGACTTTGGTTGAATGTCATATTCTCAGACTATATCATTAGCCACGATTTTAAAGTAACACCTCTACCCCCTATCCCTCTTGGTTCATGCTATCCACGAGAATCCATGATTTAGGGTCTGGTCTTATTTTAGCCCATTGCTTCTGTTAATATAGTCTATAGAATAATCCATTTTGATAACTGATTTCCCTGTGTTCTAAAGAATAAAGAAGAGGCAATGGCATTTCGTAGGCACAAGACCCAGGCAGGTAGGGAAGGGTCATGTTGAATACTGGGACGAGAACACCTCTGATAGACACATAAGTATTCGAGGGAGCAGAGGGAGCATCACGAATTCCATTTTTTATCAGATGTCTGGGTGGAGGTATCTCATAGTCAATTAGACTATACAAGTTTGGAATTCATGGGAGAGATTGGGGTTAAAGATAAAAAATGTGAGTCACCCAGATTCAGATGATATTTAAAGCCATGATCCATAGCAAAGTTTGTTAAGTAAGAAATGCGGGTACAGAAAAAGAAAAGTCCCGGGAGCTCTGGGATACACAAATATTTACAGGCAGAGGAATGAAGTGGATCAAGGCTAAGGAAGGGAGAAAAAGAATCTATCAAGGGGACCAGAGAAGCAACACAGAAGCGATGAAAGGCTGTGATTCACCATGCTGAAGACATCCTAGATGAGGAATGGATGTTCTGGGCCTGAGGTAGGAGAAGAAGAACAGAGACAGAAGCTTTGTGAGGTAGGGTGAAGAAGAGCCCATAGGTCAAAGGTGAAGAGGGGATAGGGCAGGGCTAAAGATAACAATTTCAAAGAGTTCTGTTAGCATGAAAGAAAAAAGTTGTTGCTGGAGGAAGCTAAGAGCAAGGGGCAGGGAACCAGAAGGGAAGGGCGTCCAGTGCACTGTGCATGGTAAGGACACTAGACTGCAAAGATGGTGTCGCAATCAACATTGGCTACCCATGAGGTGATGTGTTTGCAATAGATATGGATGGAATAGTACCCTTTGCTGGGACCTGGGTACTGGCTGCAGGGAAAGCAGAAGACACGGGGCTAGAAGAGGTAACAAGGTGACTCATATTTTAGGTGGCTGCCTGCTTGTTTTCTCAGTGAGTACAAGGTGAGGTCATCAACTGAGAGTGAGGGGGCGGATGTCAGAAGAGGAGAGGTCACACGGTGGCCTGGAATGGAAGGACTGAGTTGACCAGGGAAATGGAGAAAGATGACCAGAGATTGCCAAGGGTCCATGGAAGACCCATAGTCAAACATCAAGGCAGGACCATGCAGTCCTGCCCCATGTCTTTCTCCAGTTGGCCTCAGAAACACTGGTCCAGGCTTATGGGAGGAACATGTCAATGCTGAAACTGGGAGGATGTTCAGATCTGTAGACTGCAGGGAACTGTGTGCTTATGCCATGATTGTGATGTCAGAGAAGATAATGAAGACTCAGAAGAATGGGGGAATCAACCCAGAGGTCAAGGGCCCAAGGACAGGGAAGAATCAGGAATTTTCTGAGGTCAAGGTCATAGAGGTATCCGTCTAGAAGATGGTGAGTGGTGAGTAAAGAATGGGATCCTCGACATGAGATTTGAGGTGCTAGCAAGGAGACCCACAGTAAGTGCACAGAACTGTGAAAGGAACGGGCCATCAAAGGGGAGAGGAGAAACCAAAGAAAGAGAAGTGGAGAGGTGGGGAGAGAGACACAACATCTGCTGAGATTTTTGGCATATTCCTAACGATAATAATCATGGTGGTGCCCGTGGTATGAGCAAAGTATTCAAGAGTAGGAGAGAGAGAGAGGTCGCTGGCCATGGGGAGAGCAGTTAGTGTGTGTGGTCTAATGCCATGACCATCAAAGAAGCAGAATTTCAAGAGGGTGGGAAGGATGGTGAGATGCCCTGTGGATAGAATATGGAGCTAGAAGTAGGTGCGGCCACCTTGTAGAGCTGCTGAAGAAGACTAAAGGGAGGACCCTAGGAGCACAAGGAGCATCGGAGCCTGCCGTCCACAGGAAGTATGAGAACATGGATCATTTTGGTATAGGCACAGTAAGTGAGTTTTAAAAAGACCACATAGTGGGTAGTTTTGTTAGATTTGGCGATATACAAGAGTCATAAGATGGGAAAAGTCTATGCCTGTTTCATCCAGAACAAAGCATGCCAACCTACACAACTTAGGAGAACAGAAGTACACAGTGTCATAGTTCTAGAGGTCGTGTGTGTGTGTGTGTGTGTGTGTGTGTGTGTGTGTGTGTGTGTGTGTGACACGGGTGTCAGCTGTACCACATAACCTCTGTGACCCACAGGGAAAGAGTCGCCTTGTCAGTGCCATCTTCTGTAGCCCCAGTTGGCTTGTGGCACTGTCGCTCCGGTCTGCCCAGGATATTGTATGGTCTGTCCCTCAAACAGTCTTTACTCTGTGCCTGGCTGTCTCCGGGTCCAAATTTCTCCTTTTTTAATAAGGACACCACTCATGTTGGATGAGGGCCCACCCTAATGACCTCATCTTAACTTGATTAAATCTGTGTGCCTGTGCACTCGAGCTGTTACAATAAAAACACTATAAAACCGGTCCCTTACAAGCAACAGACATTTGTGTCTTACAGTTCTAGGGGCTGGGAAATTTAAGATCAAAGCACCAACAGGTTTGGGAACTGGCAGACGCTCCCTTCCTGATAGACTGGTACCCTTCTAATGATGTCTTCACGGGAAAAGGCAAACAACTTTCTCTCCTGTCCCCCAAACGTCTAGTCCCATCCACAGGAGCTCTACCCTTGTGGCTTCATTTCTTCTCATTTTCTTAATTTCCCCTACTATTACATAGGGGATCAGGTATAACCTCTCCTACCAGCACAAAATAAAAGTGTCATCCACTTTCATTCACCACTCACTCCCTGGTATATAGAACCATACTTTGTATCATGCACGATCATAATAATAGGCAACTATCCTAAGTCTTAATGTTCTGGGCTTCTCCGGGTTAAGATGTTAGCATATCTCTTGGGGGAAGCACAATTCAACCCATAGGAAGGTCAAGCTGATGCCCCATGGTCCTCTACCATTCATACACAATGTAGTGAATTCTGGAGTTTGCTTGTGTGGGTGATCAGTTTGTGTCCTGGGATTACTGTCTAAGTGAGTAAGTGAGAAGAGAGATTCCATGACGAAGAGGGGTGGTCCCCCAATAATATAGTGTGCACATCAGTCCAGGGCAGTATGAGAAGTTTGCCAGCCTGCTTTGTAGATTGCTGTGGGTAGGGCGTAGCTAAGCAGGCAGAAGTCTTTCTGTTACTTGATCACTAGTTAACTATACTCAAGTTACACTGTTCTAACTCTAACAACAACAACAAAAGACCTGGGTTGTTCTGTCCTCTGAGGCGCTGCACCCACTCTCCCACTGCTTAGAGAAGTCTCTCAGAGCTCATGACAGCTGGCTTCATCTCTCTCCCAAGACAGATCCTCTCAGAAGCCTCCTGTTTAGAGAAACCTGCATGGCCATCCCTTCCTGTGACTGACTCCATCCATCGCTGATTGGTTCCTTGTTTTCTGCAAAGGTACCATTCTCCCTGCCTTGTTCACATTGTTAGTGTTCGACTCTCCCACCAGCATAAAGCTTCACAAAACAAAAAGCCTACCGCCCTCCATCCACCATAGAACCATAGCTGGCACAGATAGGAAGGACAACAGCAAAAGGAATCATCCTGCCCACCGTCCTTCCTTGTCTGGCTCAATAGACGGAAGTGTCTTATATAGGCATAAGTTATTTATCTTTCCTCCTTCTTATCTATAAATTAAAGAGTTGGAGCCCAGGTTTAATGCTGTAGGTCTATAATCCCAGCTGTTCCGGAGACAAAGAAGGATTACAAGGTCATAGCCTGCCTGGGTTACATACCAAGTTGGAGGCCAGCCTAGGGGAAAGGACGGTCATCAAATTAGGTCCAGTACCCAGTACCGACCCCCTCAAAAAATGTGCTTAGGTCTTATCTTTGAGATGCTTTTAAGTCTCTCAACACCGGTCACATGACAGCCTGACATCATGAGAAGCCTGCTGGAAAGCTGTTTGCCCTCTAAACAGCAAACAGGTTAATACCATGAAGCCGAGAGAAAAGCCCCCATGAATTATGCCCTTGAAAATAGCTATTTATTGGATCTACTAACAGATGTGATTTGAACAAAGGATGGTTTTACTTATGTGCCCTTAGAGCCTTCCCTTAATTCTTTATGCTGAGGCTACACTGTAAGAGCAGGCCCTAGAAAGATGGCTCGGTAGTTAAGAGTGCTTGCTGTTCTTCTAGAAGATGGAAGGGGGTTCCAGCACCCATTAGTGTCTTGGTGTGCTTTCTTTTGCTGTGCCGAAACACCACGACCCAAACCAAGTCGGTGCTACATGTCAGAACCCCAGTTCATCACTGGAGGAAGTCCAGGGGACTCGAGCAGGAACCTGGAGACAGGAACTGAAGCAGAGACCACGGAGGAGCGCTGCTCACTGGCTTGCTTCCCACAGTTCACTCAGCCTGCTTTCTTATACAAGCCAGGATCACATGCCTAGGAGTGGCAGTTCCCACAGTGGGCTGGGCCCTCCCATATCAACCACGAATCAAGAAAACACACCACAGGTATTGTTCCACAGACATGCCCGCAGGCCAATCTGATGGAGACATTTTCTCAGTTGAGGTTCCCTCTTCCCAGGTGACCCCAGCTTATGTTGACATCAACAGTTCACCAGCTCACTTGTCAAGTGGCCCTGACTGCCTGCGACTCCAGTGCTAGGGAACTTGACACCCTTTTCTGGCCTCTTATGTCACCTCCAGATATGTGCACATAAATACACAAACACACACACACACATACACACACACACACACCACACACAACACACACACACAACACACACACACACACACACACACACACACACACACACACACACACACACACACACACACACACACACACACACACACACACACACACACACACACACACACACACACCACACACACACACACACACACACACACCACACACACACACACACACACACACACACACACACACATACACACACATACACACACACACACACACACACCACACACACCCACACACACACACTCACACACCAAACACACACACACACAACCACACACACACACACACAAACCACACACACACACACACACACACACACACACACACACACACACACACACACACACACACACACACACCACACACACAGGTCTTTTTTAAAATATGAAGAGTGAGACCAGCAAGCAAGATAGCCAGACCTACATGTACTACTGTTTTAAAGGCCATCTTTGATCTTCAGGAAAGTTCTATTTGATTCTGGGTTTTTTTCTTGTATACTACAAGTGTGTACAGAGTTTCCCAAATGGTAGAGGTGGTCTATCCTAAGAATCGAGAACACTTTTAATAACTGGACTTTTTAGTCCAGATTTTTTTTTTAAGATCTTTGAAATAATAACTAGGCTTGTCTGCCAGTTTTTCCAGAATCACAAATTTAGGGGTCTGCCGCATCCCAGGTCTTGAGCTATGGTGAGGATCAAGCTTTCTGGAGCTTCTGCAGGCCTTATTATTTCTCTCCTTCTGAATCTGCTGACTGTAAATTCTTTTGATATTCCACCACCCTGTTCATTTTCCCAGGGCCTTAAAAGTTGGAGAAGAAACATGAAGTGACAAAGGTCACCATTGTTTGACCAGCCTTCCTAGACCACATTGATTTTGGTCAGCATTGTCTATGCTTGTGTACATGTTCACATGATTACATGCATATATATATACATATATATATATATATATATATATATATATATATATATATCCACCAACCAAAAGGCCAGTAACTTTCTGCATTTTGGGGTTTTTTTTTTTAAAGAATTTTTAAATTTCGTGTGGGTGGTTTGCCTACATGTGTATCTGTGTGTCACACATATGCCTGGTGGCCTTCACAAGAGAACATGAGATCCCCTGGAACTGGGGCCACGGATACTTGTGAGTGCCCTTGTGGGTGCTGTAATTCCTCTGGAAGATCAGCCGGCACCCATGCTGAATCACCTTTTACAGTACTCTACCTTATTGTTTCCACAACGGTGTCACCCACAGAGTGTGAAAATGCTCAGCTGACTGGGCTGGCCGGCCAATGAAATGCAAAGATGGGCCTGTATCAGCCCAACAGGAGAGTTGGAGTGTCTTATGTGCCTGAAGTCGGCTTCTGCATCTTGCTCTGTAAGTGCTGCTCGATTCTCTGAACTTGTTCCCCACCCGCCAGCATTGTTAGCCTCATGATCAGAAAGCACCGGCCCCACCCCCACCCCATTTCCCCCTTTCTATCTATCCTGATTCAGTAGCTGAGCCTAGAAGAGTCCTAGGCAGGATAACGTGCATGCTGGAGGGGTGTCAGGGTTTTACTGGGGCTGAGAGATGGTCGCCAGCAGACTAACAAGGCGGGAAGAGAGGCAGGAAGAATCCTGGAGGCGAAGTCTGACCCCTTTTTGAAAAATGACTGGTCTAAGGCTTCACACTTGAACTCCGGGTTTTATAGTTCTATAAAAGGCAGCTGACAAAAGAGAACCCGTTTTGGGAGGGTCCAGCTGGCGGGGTCTGAGCCCGGGCGGAGCTGCCTCAACCTTGGAAGGGGCCACAGTTGCTCTTTTCATCCGTGAGGTCAGAGCGGATGGGATTCCCACTCCTTCTGGAGCCTGGGAGAGCAGACAGCCCCAGCCGAGCCTGGCGAATGCCAGCAACAACTAGGCGCTGCTTTCCTGGCTCCACAGCGGGAGCCTTTCCTCCACGGAGACTCTGTGCAATGCTTGGAAGGGAAGCTAGCCCAGCCTTTGCTGCTGTCTGCCCGGCTGGGGAGCCTGCTCGCCCCTTCTTTGGCTGCCCTGCACCCCACACCCTGCTCAGCCCACGCAGCGGCCACCCTCAGCCCCCCACTTCGAGACTGGGGGAAGGGCTGCAGTGTCTGACTCACCTCCCTTACCCCTGGACTGTAGAATTGCCCCCAAAATGAAAATGTGTTTTTTGGACTCAACAGTTATTTTCCATTAAATTTCTTTTTTTAATTTTCTATTTTTTATTTTTATTTATTTATTTATTTATTTATTTATTTATTTATTTATTTATTTTGCTTTTGCTTATTCACTTCAGACCAGTCCACTGCGTTGGCCTCAACTGCACAGTTTCTGTGTGGACAAAGCTAGTAGCGCTCCAAGCCCTGGGGGTTTGGCGTGAAGCAACTTCTGCTCACTCAGCCCTGACTCAGAGGAGGTACCTTCTTCCTGGCCAGAATCAGTGCTGCTCAGCTTCAGGGAGAGGCCAGAGAGAGAGAGAGAGAGAGAGAGAGATGGAAGGGAGCCCAGGAGGGCAGAGGCAGAAGCAGGCGCCTCAGAAGGAAGGGCTTGCTTCAAGGAAGACTTGCTTAGGGGAAGATCTGAAAAGGTTTCAGAAGCCCTTGGCTCTGGCCAGCAAGCAGTTCACATCTACCACTGATTGCCTGCCCTGCTCCTTCCTTCCTGCCTGCCTTTGGCCTGGCTGCAAGGCCAAGAGAACAAGGCTGGAGCGAAACCCCAGGGAAAGTCTGCTGAGTGGCCTCAAGTCTCCAAATCATCCATTATCATCAATCAGGATCAGTCTACACAATGTGAACACACTACGTGTCTTCATGCTATCCTGTGACGCATTCCCTCAGCCCTCATTCAGGCATTCTAGTACCAGACGCTAATTTCGCAGCCTACTATGCACAGAGGAGGACCTACTGAATGGCAGAGAGACCCGTGCTGAGCCTGGAACAGCCGCTGCTCTGCGGATTGGCCTTGGAGAACACAACTCCTAACAGAGCTACCCTGACAGCGAAGGAGTTTTGAAGCTGGCCGTTCTTCTAGATCACAGGAAGCTGGGCATCAGGGATGGGCCTCTAGCAGCAATGGCCTGTGTTTGTAATGCATTTGATTTCCTTCAGCACTGTCTGGCTCTCCTGAGAGTCCACATTGGAGAACCACGTCAAAAAAAAAAAAAAAAAAAAAAAAAAAAAAAACTTCCTAAGAAAGCCAGACATGGTGGTGCATACCTATGAGGTATGCATACCCAGGAGGCTGTGGGAGGAAGGTGGCCTGGCGTCAAGTGTGAGGACAGCTTGGGCTGCATAGCAAAGCGTAGCAAAGCTACCTCAAAACAATTAAAATGAAAGACTGAGGAAGGAAATAAAGAAGAAAAGAAGGGAGGGGGATGAAGAAGAGGAAGAGGAAGAAAGAAGAGAGGGAGAAGAAAGGAAGAAGAGGAGGGGAAGAAGAAAGAGAAGGTGAAGAGAAGGAAGAGGAGAAGAAGGAAGACGAGGGGGAGGAAGAAGGGAAGAAGTGGGAGGAGGGGAGGAAAGAGAGAAGGAAGGGGCTCTCCTGAGAGAACACAAACAAAACACCATAAGTTGAATATGGTTTCTCCCGCCTGAAACTTAGATCGAAATTTGACTCTCCACAGGACAGAAGCATTGGGAGTAGCAATGAGGCCTTTGAGGAATGATACAGCCATTGGAATGGATTAGGACCTCCCTCAGGACTGGATTAGTTACCGTAAGGGGGTTGTTACAGTGTGTGGCTGTCCTTGGGCTCTGTCTGTTTTGCCCATGCCCACGGGCCCTTTCATTGTCCAGCACGAGCTGAGAAGCAACACGGGATCCAGGAGACACCACCATCCTGCTCTCGAGCGCCCCGGTCTCAGAACCTCTATTCTCGTTACCCTTCATTGTGTTTGCCTGCGTGTCTGTGCGTGCGTGCATGCATGCGGTGTGCCCAGAGAGCAGAAAAGGATGTGAGATCCTCTGCAAATGGATAGATGTGAGCCCTTGGTGTCAGAAACCAAGCCCAGCTGCTCTGGAAGAACGACAAGTGTGCTTAGCCACTGAGCCATCTCTCCAGCCTAAGAATTTCTACTCTCTAAACCTCGTCAAGTCTTAGGTACTGTGTCCCCGCCACACAGAAGATGAGCCTCAGACACAGCATTCCCTCCACTCAAGAGCAATGAGAAGGGAGTCCTCAGATGCCACCTTCCGTGTCTCCCTTCCCTTCTTTTAGTACATTAAAAGGAAAACGAAAAAAAAATCCCAGTACTCCTTGCAATGCCATTTGCTATCCACCGTGGTATGGAGCATTACTGAGTACCACACATGTAACAGTGTGCAGCCCAGGAGGCTGGGGGAGAGCAGGAGGTAGTCCAGTGACAACAGGACCACGGGAGCATCGGAAGAATGCGTGGGGTGAGTCATGGATGCTGTGCTGTGGGTGAGAACATGCTCAGGTCACTCTCCTACCTGTCCGGATGAGGTCACAGAAACTGCTCGATTAAACAACAACATCCTTTTAAAGGACTTTTCGTCATCTCATACTGTCCATCGCGATTGCCCCTGGGAGACTAGACCAAGTGACTTGTGTCCACCATGAAGAGAGAAGTCTGGGATACACCCGAGCGCTGACATTTTATTGACTTATAAAATCGAATACATAACTAGTGGAAAACGAAGCATCCTCTTGGACTTAGTGTTATCACCTAAGGACTACAGCACTCAGACAAGACCAACGAGTGCTCTGTTGAAGCTGAGGATATAGCTTGGTAGTAAAGAGGTCCCAGGGTCATCCAGGAGCCCTGGGCTTAATCGCCAGCACTGAGAAACAATGGTATGGCTGAGGCAGGAGCTGGGACTGTGAGGATGGCTCAGTGGACACAGAATTTACCTCTGAAGTGTGAGGAACAAAGTTCAGATCCCTGGTGCCTATATCAAATCCAGCCAGGCATGGCGGTTCACCATCCTTGTGCTTGGAGAGGCACAGACAGGCTGGCTAAACTAGTCAAATGTCTGAGCTCCAGGTACAGTAAGAGACCTTACTTCAGTAAATAAAGTGGAGTGTGGTTAAAGATGACCTCCCAGTACCAAGCTCTGGGCTACACACGTACATGTGCATGCACACACCCAGGCACACACATAAGCCCATAATACCTGTGAACACAAATACACATGGAAACATGTTTTCAAATAGAAAGAAGATCTTATTATTCTACCTTTTTTTTCTTACTTACGTCCTTAGGTAGACATCAAAGGACATTCTAAAAGACCTAGATCTTAATGAGGCTTGCAGTAAAAGCCAGCTAGATAGAGAAATATAAGCCAGATTCACGGTTGGGCTCTCTGAACATGGAGAAAGTCCAGGATCTCATAAATGCAGCAGCCTTCAAACAGAGAAGGCAAGAAACTAGATTCCTTCCTGAGCATCCAGAAAGAATCTCAGGGTTAACTGAGCCTTGCATTTTTAGCCCCGTGAAACCCACTGTTGATTTCTGATTACTGGAGCTGTAACATGACCAGGATATGCTGTTTAAGCCATCAAAACCACCAGTATCTGTCACGACATTCATACAAGATGAACAGGCATCAACGATCCTGCTTGAGCCTCCTTACCCACACCCATGTGCAACTCTACCCTCAAAACATCAACTAATAACCAGGATTAGGTTTGCAAAGCTAATTCTCCAACACCCCTCATAGGGTCTCTCTTGACTATGACCATGTCAGTATCAGTGAATGCAGACCCTTAGGGTGTCATTCCTTCTTGATTAATAGTTGGCCCTGCTAAGGCCGGTGCCAGGTTACAGGCCCAACTGTGGGATCCATCAACTGAGCATCACTGTGCAGTGTGAGTAGCCTCTTGGTTCAAGCTTATTGTTCAAATGCAGCTTGATCATCACTAGGAGCCCAGGGATCCAGGAGGAGGTCGGAACCACAGATATCACATAGAGAAGGTTTGCTGGCACCTTCTCCGAGTCTTCATATGTGACCCTGTCAACCCTAGGAAATAGATGGTTTTCCCAATATGAAGCTACTTAAAAGTCAAGACATGAGGCCAGGGTCTATGTAACTTCATGGGAAAGACTCACAGGGTGAAAGCGAGTGCACGCAGAACGTGCAAAACGCCCCCAGTTCCGTCTGAAAGGCCCCGGAAGTTCTAACCATGAGGTTCTGGCCACCTTGATTTTCTTATCGCCATGACAAAGACATGGACAGAAGCAACTTCAAGGGGGCAGGATTTATTTTTGGCTTAGGGTACAAGGGCTCTCAGTCCATCCTGGCAGGGAAGACATGGGGTAGGGTCTGAGAAGTGCCTCTGCCTACAGCAGTGAGCTTCCACGATGGTTTGCTTCATCTCGGTGGATCAAAAATCAGAGACATGGACCAGAAACAAGGTTGGACTGTTATCCTCCATGACCTAAAGCTATCAGTCAGGTCCTGTGCCAAAGCTTCCACAGCCTCCTAAGGTACAAGCAACAGCTGGGGACCAAGTGCTCAAACATGAGCCTGTGTGGGACATTTCATATTCAAATCACAATACCAGTCATTAGCAGATAACTGCAACCCAGTTGCTCCCTTGCCTCCTCTCCCTCCCCTTCCCATGTCACCCCATCCCCTTCCTTCCCACTTTCCCTCACTTCCTTTAAGAAAACAATGTTTCTATAACATCTATAGCATTTGAAAGTGGGGAAGTTCAATTTCTCAGCAGACTATAAGGAAAGAGCTCAAAACCTCTTCCCTTCTTTCCCTTTTTCTGGTGATGGGTCTCATTAGCCTTGTTGAGTCACCTTTTTTTTCCTTGAAAAGGAGGAGAGACCATCATTAAATACATGGTGTGGTTCAGAAAATGAGTGTAGGATTGAGTTTGCTTGCATTTGACCGTTCCATGTGCAATCAACAGTTTGTCCGTTTCTCCCTTCACCCTGCTTGTATAAATACAATATGGTATATTGTCCATGGATGGTCCTGATCCCCCCAGTGGCATAGCTCCATCTGCTTTTAACAATTATTATAAAGGTTTCCCAGATTATAGAAACTAGCATTTTGTTTGTTTGCTTGCTTTTGTTTGCATCTAAGGGCTCATTACATGGTTCTCCGGGTTCCTATGGCCCCTTTCCCTCTGACCTCAAGCCCATTCGCCTTCCTTCTGTTCCCAGCAACAGTGACAAAAATGGGCTCCTTCCTTCCCACAAATAATGCAGTTCTTGCTATACCCATGAATGTTCCTTCCATGTCTTGTAGATGCTGGTTTGGAGTCTCTTGGGTTCTAACTTGTTAATTCCCCAGGCATCCCAATCCCCAAGTTCATACATGGAAAAGACTCAGTCACCGAGTTCCTCCACCTCTCTCTCTCTCTCTCTCTCTCTCTCTCTCTCTCTGTCTCTGTCTCTCTCTCTCTGTCTCTGTCTCTCTCTCTGTCTCTGTCTCTCTCTCTCTCTCTCTGTCTCTCTCTCTGTCTCTGTCTCTCTCTCTCTCTCTGTCTCTCTCTCTCTGTCTCTCTCTGTCTCTCTGTCTCTGTCTCTGTCTCTCTGTCTCTGTCTCTGTCTCTGTCTCTCTGTCTCTCTCTCTGTCTCTCTCTCTCTCTCTGTCTCTCTCTGTCTCTCTGTCTCTCTGTCTCTCTGTCTCTGTCTCTCTCTCTCTCTCTCTCTCTCTCTCACACACACACACACACACACACACACACACACACACACACCTCACTCTTTGTCTACCCACAAGTCTGAAGGACGTCATGATGCCTTCATTAGCTAAATATGTTCTAGAAACGTTCACCCCTGCGCTCCTGCATCTCAACCGTGAGCCTGGTCAGAGGACTCCACGTCATTCCCATCTGATAAAGTATTTGCTGGCCTGCGAGGCAGAAACCCAAAACCTTGGCGTGGCCCCAACAGGTCTTCCCTTCTAACTCCCCACACCTTGCCATAGGGGGCAGAGATGACTTGTGACCAGCACAGGAACTAAGAACCCTTTGTGATGATGCATGATCTGAGTATTTCTGGCACTAACAGAGAGAGGATATCCTGAGGATTCTAAACCCTGTGAGGCTTCTTTCACATCACCACAGGTTTAGCTCAGGGTCTCTTCCTGTTCATCTTTCTTTGGATCCTTCTCGAAGTCTTATTCCCTCCTCTAAAAGATGGCTTAGACAAAATCAAATGATTTGAAGGGTTTACTATAGTTCCCTATATTCAATATTATGGTGATACCTTTATATTTAAGTGCATTTATAAATTATATAATATGTAATACATTATTTACATGTAATAGTTATATATTTACATATAATATGTTGTATATCATATTATTTATATATATAGTGTTGTTGTTTATTTATTCACATATGTGTGTGAGCATGCTTGTGTGTGCTCACATAACACTGAACACATTTGGAAGTCAAAGGGCAGCTCACAGAAGAGAGCTCTCCCCTTCCACTAAGTGGGTTCTGTGGATTGAGCTCAGGCATGGCAATAAGAGCCTTTCACCCCCTGAGTCATCTCACAGCCCGGGGAGTTGCTGGTGAAGAAATGAAGGAGTTCCTACAAAGTCATTTTATCTGTGTATTAGTAAATGCGTTCTGCTTCCCAGCACTACCCATTAACCTCTCTTGGTGGAAACCCTCCCTGAGGTAAAGTGGCTTGAAATAATGACCTGTGAGTGAACACTTACTAAGTATGGCACTGGGCTGTGTCTTAGGAGGAAGAACAGAGCTTGTATTTGAATGGCAGGAGACAGGAAATTAGCTCAGAAGCTGCTGTAGGGCAGAAGTTGAGTGAAGAGCTATGAGCATCATATGAATATTAGAAGAAAGAGAACAAGATATCAGGCAGAAAGCATAAGAGCTCCCGTAAGTCTGGTGTATTTGAATACCCAGAAGAAATCCAGAATGGCTAGACCACCAACACACTTAGAAAGTCATTTCTATTTGAAGGGCTATTACATGGTCAAACTTCAGTGACACGACCCCAGCTACTGAGCCCAGACAAATTCACATAATCCTCAGTTCCTCGCCATAGACCATACTCATTCTGGAGACCATGTGTATGGCATTTTCCTGGACAACAGCTTCTTCATTCCCACCCAGTTAAATTGCCAGTCTGCGATGAAGGGCTGAGCTCTAAGGAGATTCCCTCGTGTGTGATGGCCAGGCTGGTGCACTAGAGTAGAGCCTGTACCTTGCCCAGCATGGGAGGGGGTCAGGGAGAGATCGTGCTGAAGGCACAGAGAAGGAAGTAGGAGGATTAAGCTGGAAACAACTCAGAGGCTTTGTTCAGATAAAGGGAAGGATGGTTAGACCCTGGTTCAGAAGAAGGCTGGACCCTGGGAACTCCAGAACATGAGAGAACATAAGAACTAAGATGAACGTGAGCCCTTCACCTCCAGCCATCTTTTTCAGTTACACATATGACCTCTAACATAGGAGACCCTTGTGAAATGAGGGAAGAAGCAAATTTCTCCAATGCACCTAAGTTTGATTCTCCCAATTACTTATTTCTCATCAAACGACTCAATATAATAGATGCGGTTTTCCTGACTTCCTGTCCTCACACCATGGTATGAGTAAATGTTTGGAGTTATTTTTAGTTGGATATGAAAAGGTGTAATGAAGTTTTATTCATAAAAGTTCCAAAGGACCCATAATATGGCAATATATTTATTTCTATTCCTTTATGCATCTAGACATTAACTTATTTTTCTATTCATCATTGGTGCCATTTTGCGTGTGTAGTTTTATACCTAGGTTTATTACTATTGTAGATTTTCTATAGTGTAAGGTTCATTAATGGTAATTAGGTGGTAGTAATGGTTACAATGGTAGTTAATGACTGGTGATATTCCTATATAAGAATATAACGGGATTCACTCTATTATTTCACTTCTTAAAAGTTGGTAGGACGAGTGAGTCAGTTTTATGTTGTTGCTGTTGTTGTTGTTGTTACCATAACGAAATGCTGGAGGCTGCGAGGTTTATCAAGAGAAAAGGTTTGCTTATAGATTCCAAGGTACCTGAGTCTGCTGAAGGTCTCCTAGCATCCCAGTGACAGAAGCACAAATGGGAGAGAGTCATAACATAGGAAGAAAGGAACTCAAGAGTGTGATCCTGGGTCCGACTGGCAGACTTGTAGATCACATGTTCTCTATAACACGTATTCCACACTACAACTGTAGTCTAGAAGCAGGAAGAAATAAGGCATTTTGAATCCCACAGTCAGAGTTCTCTTTCCTCCTCTTCACAACCATACCGTCTTCAATGTTGTTGGTTTGTTTTTGTTTTTTTTTCCTTGCCAGAATATGAGGTAAATTCCTCCCTTCTCTCCAGCAAGGAATGTTTATCATACAGGACCCTGCTTCTGCTTCCTTCTCTCCTTCAGGAACCTTCTCCAACAAATAAGTTCCATTTGCAGGGAGAATTATGGCGAACAAAACTTTTCCCAACTCATTACACATGGGCAGATCATTCCAAACTCAAAATTGGAGAGTCCACCCCCACAAGCCCCTCACTTTTATTCTGGCCTCCTTTCTGTACATCCGGCTACTTACCTCATCCCTTTGGTTTCTATATTGTGGCGAGGGGTTGCAGGAAAGATGCCAACCTTATTTCAAATAGGCAACCACTTATCCTAAAAATAGACTCTGGGAGATGTGGGACAGCCCATTTGTGATTAAGGTTGACACTTGAAATCAGAGGAGAAAAGAGTCATTAAGAAAACACCGTCTTATTTTTCTAAGGGGCATCTGCATTGAGCGTCCCTCTGCCTCTCTGGTTTTCCCTGCTCACTGTGACATTTCGATTAAACCCTCAGTGTGTGAAGATTTCCCTGGTCACATCGTGTCCTCTCCGTTTCCCAGTAAGTGCTAGGTTGACTTCTTAAGCGGCCCCTTTAGCTTATATGATTAGCATTTTAGTGAAATCATTCAAATCAATCCAAAATATGAACAGGACAAGAATCCTCTTTTCTAACTGATTTTCCCTTGGGCGAGTTTTTGTTTGTTGCTGTTTGGGGTTTTTTGTGGAAATCTGTCAGTGTGCATGATGGCGGGTTTCAAATCTAATTTTCTATTTGAACTGAGAATTTCAAAATATGTATGTCAGTGACCGCGACCACGGGGACAGATTTTGGCATGGTTGTTGTTTTGCAAGGAGTATTTTTTATTAATCTTTGAGAATTGCATACAATGTATTTTAATCATACCTCCGACTCCCCACCCCAATCCCACCATCCCCTCTTTAATCATCCAACTTCGAATTTTCTTCTATTTTTCTTCTCTATCAAGTCCAGCTTGTATTGCACAACTACTCTTGGCTGGGGGCCCTGCCTTGCCCTGTGGTCAACCTGCCAGGGGTCACGCTATTAAAGAAAACTGACTCCCTCTGCCAGCAACTATCAAATGCAAACAGCTCCTCAGCTGAGCATGGAACACCGTGTCTACCTCCCCATTTCTGTGCAGGGACTCTGGCTGGCTGGAACGTGTGCACACTGTGACAAACACTGTGAGTTCGTACATGCACTGGCCATGATTTTCCTGTGTGGCTTTATGTCAGCATTCTTGAAGGGGGTTGACTTTCTCGCATTAAAAATGTCCACATTTCTCCTGTGTCTTTACTCCTTCTCCTCTCTGCTCCTTTGCACCCCCCCTCGTTGTCTCTGTATCCTGAGAGTTTCTTTGGATTGGTCTGCACCACTGATTTCATTATCCGTGACCCATTGCTGGAGCATGCGTGTTCAAGCATGTGCACATGCGCGTGTGTGTGTGTGTGTGTGTGTGTGTGCAACATGTTTTACTTGTGAGCGGATGCTCGAGTGTGCTATGCTCACTTGCATGAGTGTGGTCTGTGTACACCATACCAGACAACCTTAGGTGTCCTTTCCCAGGTACTACCAACCATTTTCCTCCTTTGAGACAGTCTCTCTTTCCGCTCTGGCATGCTTCAAGTAGGCTAAACTGGCTGGCAGCAAACCCCAAGATCCACCTATCTCTGCTCCCCCTGCTCCGAGATTACAAGAGCACACTGTTACACGTGGCGTTCTCACACTTGTTCTGGAATCCCACTCAGGTCCTTGTGCTTGCAAGGTATGAGGGAGCGAGAATGAGAGATGGCTCCCTCAACTGCAGCCAGCATCGACTCTGGCCTCTCTCCTCTGCACTGGGATGCTCTTTCTCAAATCACATGCTGTTTCTTTGCAGGTATCTTATTTCTCCTCAATCCCGGGATACAAGAACAACTGGTATCCTGTCAAGCAGAAAAGAAGCCAAGAACAGAGAACAGAGTCAATGGAAGGGAACAAAGGGACTTTGTGATTTTGATTTTAATTATACTGACTCCTTGAGGAAATCATTTTCCGAAGTGTACTTTTCTTCCTTCAGGATACAGTTGCATTTTCTTCCCTTTAGTTCTTCCATGGCTAACTCCCACCCCCTCCCTCCCTCTCTCCTTCCTCCCCCTTCCCTTTCTTCCTGTGCTTAAAAGATTTGGAGCTGGGGAGCAGCATTTACAAACAGCTCCAGTATTTGCTTTCTCCCTGGCCCCTCCCGTTCCTCACTTACACATCTTACCTGGAGGGTAAGTTGAGAACTTAAGAAGGAAATGAGTAGATGAATGAACACGCTCCCTAGTTCCCGCGTCCAGAACTATGAGGGAGTGGCCTGACGAGACATTCACTGCTGTGGCTCTCAGGCCTCCATCTACTCTACTCTGTCCTCTGTGGATGGTGACCCTGGCTGAAGGCTTCCCTTTGCCACAGGAGAGATCAGCTCGTAAGGCTCTGCAGGAGGAACGCACAGGGCGAAGGGAACCTGCCAGAAGTGTAGGTGGCAAAGACACTCTGCCCTATAAATCTCATTTCCAGTCGCAAAACATGCAAGCAGCGACTCAGCCCTGTGACTCAGTGATTCCCAGCTGTGTGGGTGCTGATCGCATGCACCTCAAAGGTTAAGCATGGGCCACAGGGCATTGAGTATTGGTCTGGGGCACACAGGTGCTAGGTCAAATCCAGAAGAGCCCCTGAGAAGGGTACTGAGACTACGTACCCTTGCGTCTTACGAGTCGGTGGGATGGCGATAAAATGAAGAGAAGGGGATGGAACACACAGCTAACCCTTTTAGGTTCTAACTCAGCCTCAGTCCTTCTCCTGAAGAGCTGTACCACAGAGGTAAGAGCCCAGTGTCTACCTCGGGCTTAGCTCCTTCTATTAGTCAGCCACTGGGCTTCACTTCTTAATAAGGTGAAGCGAGAGAGAGGAACAGCTCACCGGCTTGCTATTTAGTGATGAGCTGAGGTGATGTATGTCATGGCCAGAGTAGAACTGCACATGACAACTGTGGATGACAAATGAGACGCTCTGCAGTACTCTCTTTGTCATCCTTACAACTAGGACATCACGTTCCCAGTATGTGTATATGTATGTATGTGTATATGATGTAGATGTAGATGTGTGTATATATGTGTGTATATATGTGTATATATATACACACATGTGTATATGATGTAGGTGTGTGTATATATGTGTGTATGTGTATGTATATATACACACATATGTGTGTATATAATTCAAACATACAATCAGGGAGCTTTAATTATTATGGCATGAGTCAGATTATTCCTTTTTATGTGTGTATGAGTGTGCATATGTGTGTGTGTATTTGTGTGTGTCTTTCTTATGTATTTGTGTCTGTGTTTCTGTATATGAGAGTGTGTATCTGTGTGTGTGTGTTTGCTTGTGTATGTGACTCTGTGTATCTGTGTATGCATGAGTGAGAGCCGTGTGTGTATGAGTGAATGTGTGTGTGTCCGTATGTGTGAGTTTCTCTGTGTGTATTTGTTCCTGCCTGTGTTTGTTTGTGTGTCTGTGTGCGTATCGGTGTATATGTGCGTGTGAATTAGTGTGTATGAGTATATGTCTGTAAATGTGTGTATCGCTCTGCATGCTTGTGTATTTGTTTGTATCTGTGTATGTATGAGTGTATGGGGGTGTGTGCATTTGTCTGTGTGTATGTGTGTATGTGTGTGTACATCAAATGAGTTGCAGTGCTTCAGAGACTAGAAGGGAATGTTAGATCTCCTGGAGCTGGAGTTACAGCCTCCACCTGAGGTGCATGCTGGGAACAAACCTTGGGCTCTCTGGAAGAGAAGGAAGAATGCCTAACTGCCCAGCCATCCCTCCGACCCCTGAAATTCTCCTTACATGTCCACTCCCTTAGTCAAGCAATCATGGCGAGCTCCTGACTCTGGGTATTCATTTCCTCATTTGTCCAAGGGAGAGAATCGCATCACTCACTGTAGAAAAGAAGATTTTAGAAATATATCGTTTATAAAATGCTTACCAGAGAGACTGCCATGTACTCTGCACCTTGTTGGTCATCCCTCGGGCTTATCTGCTTATCCAAATAAGAATAAGAAAAATGGCAGTTGGCAAATCTCAGCTTACATCAGAGGAGAGGAGAAGAGAGGGAAGGGAGAAGGGGAAAAGGAGGGAAGAAGGGGAGAGGGAGAGAGGGAGGGAGAAAAGAAGACTAGAGAAAAGAGGGAGGAAGTAAAAGGCAAAGGAGGGGAAGGAAGCAGAGGAGGAAAATGAAAAAAAGAGGGAGATAAAAAGAGAATGGAAAGGAGGGAAAGAGAAGAGAGGGAAGGAAAAGGAGGAGAGTGTATGCACATATATTATTATATATACTGCACTTATCTGACATACACACACACACACACACACACATATTTGCCCATATCTCACATACCAATGTGCTCAAGGCCCCACGGGGGCTAACTATATAAATTGGTATCTTTTATTTTCAGATAAACACCTAAGGAGAACACAGGCTCCAACACTTCAACAGCTTTCCCTCCATCTACCTTCCCCTTCTCTGGCAGGTCTCGGGATGGTGGCTATGCACTGGGAAAGTAAAGGTGAGGTCTAGAGGACTCCCTTAGTTTCTCACAGCAGGGAGGGACGCAGACGTAGGGTGTGGTGTCCCCAGAGGGCCTCTCTACATACACATTCTCCTTGGGGTGTCTCAGCATACCAGAGGTGTAGTTAAGCAAGTATCACTCCACCCATGTGGTGTCTGCCGGCCAAGCCTCATCATACCTAAACTATCATCAAGAACATTAAGAGAAGTATACAGTGGCAGGACTTCTAGCTGTGGTGATGCCCTCTGACCTCCAAATAGACTGGTGTGTGTGTCTGCTGAGATAAAGTTACCCATAATTGAATCATATTTCATCCACAAGGTAAGCTTCTTGAGTAGACCTCACACCTCTACAACTCAGATATAGTAGCAAGGGGCTTCGATATAGCCCAGCACAGTGGCAGGAGAAAGGGTTAGTGCTGGGCTGCAGGGCGCCTTCTAACCTCACAACGGGACAGCCAGTCTCCAGAGAGCACCGTTCAGGTGACTTTAGCATAGCCACACAATGTAAACATCCATGTCTCAGGATATTATGGAAAACCTTGTAGCTGAGGAGACATAGTACATCTTAGAAGACAAGCCTCTCCTTCTGGGGATAAAATCGTCTGCAAGTCTAGGTTATCCCAAACACCAAGACAGCACCCCCAGAAAAACACCAGAAAATTCCTAAGTACATCTGTGTTGAGTTATCAACATCATCTTCCGAATGAATCAGTATCTGTGTTAGTTAGGGTTTCACTGCTGTGAACAGACACCATGACCAAGAGCTCTTATAAAGGACAACATTTAATTGGTGCTGGCTTACAGGTTCTGAAATTCAGTACATTATCATCATGGCAGAAAGCATGACAGTATCTGGAAAGGAATGGTGTTGGAGAAGCTGAGAGTTCTACATCTTCATCCAAAGGAAGCCAGAAGCAGACTGGCTCCCACATGGCTAGTAGGAGGGTCTCAAAGTCCACCCCCTGCAGTGACACACTCCTCCAACAGGGCCATACCTCCTAATAGCTCCACTCCCTGGGTCAAGCATATACAAACCACAATATCCAAGCAGCATTCACCTTAAGGATGAAAGAACACAATAAAGGCAGATACATACAGAGGTATAAATAGACATATGGTAGATAGATAGATAGATAGATAGATAGACAGACAGACAGACAGACAGACAGACAGAGGTAGATACACACACATGATAGATAGGCAAACAGATGCATTGTAGATATATGATAGATGTGATTGACAGGTAATGAATGGTTAATATATAAGTCGATGATAAATAGATATTTGCACAAAATATAGAGAGGTAATTGATAGGTATATAGATGACTGATTTATAGAAGATAGATAATTATAAATTGATAGATGATAGATGGATAGATAGATGATATATGGATAGATGATAGATAGATAGATAGATAGATAGATAGATAGATAGATAGATAGGATGGATAGATAGATAGATAGAGGATGGATAGATAGATGATAGATTATAAACAGATGGATACATATATTCATACATACATATATACATACATACATAGAACAATGCTGTGTTGACAAGTCTTTCAGAGTGACAGAGTAGAGAGCAAAGAATTAGATGGGTCCATAGCAACCTCCCTTATTTCAAAGGGAGCAACCTCCTTTGAGGCTTTCCACACAGAGGCTACCAATGATGTTTACCTGCCATCTTGATTCTACATATATTGATGTTAGATGCCAGTATGAGGGCGTGCTGTGTCTGCTACCCTCCACCCTGCTTGAACTCTTGTCAATCTGCGTTCAGACACTCCAGACTCCAGGAGAGTGTTTAGAGATGATGAGTTTTAGGCAGCCTAAATCAAGTTAGGAAGGTCGTCAGACAAGACCAGGAAACAGCCAAGCAAGCCCAGATCCAGTAAGATGCCAGACGGAGAGACTTGAGAAGTTAAAGAAGATTTGCCGGCTACCTATGCACTGTTGATCTTCATTTCATCTCTCGAATTGCTTGTCTTCCTTCAGTGGAAGAAGGCGGATGAATGCTACATCATTTCTGCGACATCTATTAAGACATACTTATACCTGGCTTCTATGGTAGGACCTCTGTTCAATCAGCTCCAAGTCCAGAGAGGTCATGCAGAAAAGACATGGTGGCGTGAATAGTATCTACTGCAGTTTCTCCTTACAATCCTTAATTTCTACCTTATCTATAGTGCCCTCCAGAAGCTATGCTAGGGCTGGGGAGAAGATTCAGACAGGAAAGGACTTTCCACAAAAGTGTGAGGATGTGAATTCAATCCTCAGATGATACATAGAAAAGCAGGGTATGTCAGTGCATGATTATAATCCCAGCACTGGGGGTGGGGGGACAGAAGATCCCAATACTGACGGACAAGGAACATAGCTGAAGTGGTAAGTTCTAGACCTTATGAGAAACTCTAACTCTAATAATAATGATAATAATAATAATGAAGAAGAAGAGGAGGAGGAGGAGGAGGAAGAGGAGGAGGAGGAGGAGGGAGAAGAGGAAGAGGAAGAAGAGGAAGAGAATGAAGAGGAAGAGGAGGAGGAGGAGGAGGAGGGAAGAGAATGAAGAGGAAGAGGAAGAAGAGGAGGAGGAGGAGGAAGAAGAGGAGGAGGAAGAGGAAGAAGAGGAGGAGGAGGAAGGAGAGAGGAGGAGGAAGAAGAGAGGAGGAGGAAAAGGAAGGAGGAAGATGAAGAAAGAAGAGGAAGAAGGAGGAGGAAAAAGAATATGAAGAGGAGGAAGAAGGAGGAGGAGAGAAAGAAGAGGAGGAAGAGGGGAGAAGAGGAGGAGGAGGAGGGGAGAACAGTGTAGTGTCCTGAGTCAAGAAGTTGACCCCTGGCCTCCACATCCATGCACACCCATGAGCACCCATGTCACATGGCTCTACACACATTACATGTTCACACACACACACACACACACACACACACACACACACAAAGCTAAACTATATACAGTAGTAATGAATGGTCTATAACTTACTAAGTATAATAAAGACTGATGAGCCTACCTTGGAATGGCATCCAGATAGTCTGACTAGAGTCCACCAACTTGCAATTATCCACTTAGCCTTGTACACTGAACCTTGGAGAATATGTCTCAAAGACGGTAAGGATCCTGACTCATTAGTATTATTTATCTAGGGCTAAAGACCTGACATGCATCCCTGGGATTTACTGAACTCACTTAAAAATCCTAAATAATCCACCTCAGTGGATGGAAATTGGCATTCGCAAAGGATGGCTCTATGGTCTGGTCCAGCGATTCGTTGAATGCTACTCCTTCCTTGAACCTTTCTTATCCAGTTTTGTAGATAAGGGCTCCCGCTGTGTAAGTTGCAGTGAAGAGCAGGCATTTCTGTGGAGACAACTGTTAATTGAATTGAACTCTGCCAGATAGGGTGTTACTTATTGAAGGGATAATATTTTAGGATTATGCACAGGAGAAGTTTTTTCTGACTCATTGGGATTATTTTTATCCTCATTCAAATCCCATTAAGCCAGGCAAAAACCCAGCATGGAGTGGGGAAAGTATGGGCACAAAGTCCCACCCCTGAGAGTCACTGACGACTGGCTGCTCTGAGAGAGGAGTGTCAATTTTCTTTGAGGGCGTGGGCCTTTGTAGTTCTACCGTGCTCCAATGGATGGCCACGCACCCAAGAATACATGGGCAACACAAATTGAACATGATTGGTTTAGAAGAATTGAGGCCAAGCTGTCAGGTGGGTAGGGAAGGGGAGTAGATAGAGAAGAGAAGGCAGGGCATTGCCCTGATCAAAATAAGTTGCATGAAATTTTCAAAGGATTGATTTTTAAAATCTCACATTATAAGTAACACAGGTCGAGCATTTACTGTGTTTTAAAGTGTTCGGATATTCTTAGATATTCTTGCTATAACACTCCATTATGCCACCTATTTCTATCTGTCTATTATTCCCCCAAAGGAAAGCAAATTAAAAGCTAGCTTTCTCACCCACGAAATGCTTGCTCCATAGTTTTAAATTTGCAAGAGGTTGTCCATTAAAGTCTCCCTCGCCACCACTGCCACCACCACCGATCCCCGATCATCAAGGGGTGATAAATCATCCATTTCCACATTGAGACTGGGATTGTCGAGTGCTAAGGCACCTGCCAAAGGGTGTGCCATAGCCAACGGCACAGAGAGTCCCTACAGGAATCCTGTTCCCAAGCATGGGGACTCGAAATGCCACTGGAATTTGCCTAAATGCCAGAGTCAACAAGTTCTCAGTGGGAAGCTCAGTTGGGACTGGCCAATCCACCGGTCTACGATGCACTTCCTAAAGGAAGATGATGCGGGGCCATGTCAGTCAAAGCCCAGGAGAACCGTTCCGCCTGCTACCGGACTCTGCCACCTCCGAAGGAATGATGGTTTCTGTCCTCTTCTATTTTGAAAATGGGAGTAATCTATCCTTCTCGTCCATAGCAGGCTTGGAAGCGTTCCTGTTACCATCTGCCGGAGGCGGGAGAAGGGGGTGGGTGGGAGAGCACCCTCACAGAAGCAGGGAGAGGAAGGATAGGAATAACATTTAGAATGTAAATCTAAAACATCCGATTAAAAGAAAGAATATTTTTGGCATGATAGCTTACT
This sequence comes from Rattus rattus, assembly GCF_011064425.1. Taxonomy (NCBI): domain Eukaryota; kingdom Metazoa; phylum Chordata; class Mammalia; order Rodentia; family Muridae; genus Rattus; species Rattus rattus. The sequence goes on along the minus strand of NC_046162.1, from coordinate 76,684,604 downwards.
CACTTTTTACTCGACAGTCACTGTTTAAGAAAGTGTGTGTGTGTGTGTGTGTGTGTGTGTCTATTAGAAAGGAAAGTGATATTAAAAAATAAATGGAGTTTGGTATAGAGGTATATGTCTTTCATCCCAGCACTTGGAAGAAGGCAGGGGCAAGAAGATATCCATGAACTCCAGGCTAGCCTAGGCTACATAGAGAGACACTGTCTCAAAATAGGAGAGCGAGAGCGAGAGCGAGAGCGAGAGCGAGAGCGAGAGCGAGAGCGAGAGCGAGAGCGAGAGCGAGCTTGCTGCTCTTACAGAGGACCAGACTCCAGCTCCCAGCACCTTTTTCAAGAGAGCCTCAACTGCTCATAACGCAAAGAGTCTGACACCATCTTTTGCACTCAGTGGGCACGCACACACATAAGTACACAGACACACACAGACAGTGGCACATACACATAAATAAAAGTGAAATAAGCATAACTGTGAGCTAATCAACCTACATCGTCTTAAGACCTAAGAGACACGGCTGAGCTGCACATCGTGCCCTGCGCTGCCCGGACTAGCGAACGAAACAGCCAGGACGGCTAAAGGTGATCCCAAGAAACCAAAGGGCAAGATGTCCCCATATGCCTTCTTCTCGCAGACATGTAGGGAAGGGGATAAGAAGAAAAACCCAGAGGTTCCAGTCAATTTTGCAGAGTTTTCCAAGAAGTGCTCTGAGAGGTGGAAGACAATGTCTAGCAAAGAGGAATCATCATAGTTTGATGAAGTGGCCAAGGCGGATAAAGTACACTATGATCGGGAGGTGAAGGATTATGGGCCAGCTAAAGGAGGCAAAAAGAAGGACCTGAATGCCCCCAAAGACTTCCATCTGGATTTCTCTTGTTCTGCTCTGAATTCTGCCCCAAGATCAAATCCACAAACCCTAGCATCTCCGTTGGAGATGTGGCCAAAAAGCTGGGAGAGATGTGGAATAACTTGAGTCACAGTGAAAGGCAACCTCACATTAATTACCAAGGCAACAAAGCTGAGGGAGAAGTATGAGAAGGACGCTGCTAACTCGAAGTCTAAAGGGAAGTTTGATGGCACCAAGGGTCCTACTAAAGTTGCCCAGAAAAAGGTGGAAGAAGAGGAGGAGGAAGATGAATAAAAACTCTGTCTCCTCGTGAATACCTTAGAGTTGGAGAGCACTGTGATTGACACGTATCTTATTTGAGTCATGTCTATTGCCCTAGTTAGGTTTAATTACAAGACTTGATCACGATCATATTGTAGTTTCTCAAAGTGCCACTGGTTTACATGAAGTGGCCGTGGGTGTCCGGAGCGCCCTAAAACTGTATCAAAGTTGTACATAGCTCCAAATATTTTTAAAACGAAAAGGCCCTCTCACATCGTCCTTACTCAGGGCACTTTGGCTGTTGGTGTGACAAGGCATTTGAAAATGTTCCTGACATTTTGTTCTCCACTTGTAAGGTAGTGTTAGCTGTACGGTTATTGCTAGAAATCCTGAGTCGTCAACTGTACATATCTGTAGTTTGCAAAGAGAACAAAACAACGCAGACAGATTCTTGATGTCCTTGTTTGGCGTGGAGGCTATAAGGGGAAGATGCCTTTTGGAGGAGGTCATACCTCAGGGCGTGCACTGTGAGGACGGACCAGTAGATACTGCGGTGGGCATCAGTAGGCATCATCCATTTAGCTCCGGGTAGTCCTGTTTTGTACATAGTGGCATAGCATCCTGCTGACATTCTCAGTTGTGGAGTGGGGAGGGGTCGGCTGGCATGAGAAGTGTTTGGAGTTTTTCTTTCAGTTAAGTGCAGTAGATTTTAAACCTTTGAAAGAAACTGTAGAACTCATCGTTGTCAGCAAAATGAAGAACGACTGCATGGATGGAAGTTCAAGAACCCTCTGTACTTAAACCCAATTTGCAACATTCTCTTATTTTTTTGTATGTTTAGAATGATGAAATGTTTTTGAAGTTAAATAAACAGAATTACGTTTTTTAAAAAATATAAGAGATACTTGTCATTAAACTTCAAGCTCTCTGTAATAAAAATAAAAGAAAATTCTCTGCTGAGGCCGCTATCTAGTAGGAGATTAGAGCTAGCTAAGTACATGCAAACTAGCCTTGTTCTCACGGAAGGCGCTTCATTTAACAAAACAGTTAGAGGGGGAAATAGATTATTTTTAGTAAAATCAAATATGTGATATAGAATTAGTAGACAGTTTAGCTTCTACTTAGGGTTATCACAAACAGCCCGTTGACTCTGAAATATTCCCCAAGGTTCTAATTTAACCCTCTTCTCTTGTATTCATGTTTCACCAAACACAATGCCCATGGAGAATGCTATGTGCCTTCTGAAAGCATAGAGCGGACCAAGCCTGAGGGGCGACTCTGATCATGTGTGCTGTGACCAGGGATGCTATGCTACCTTGTATTAGTACCTATAATCCTAGACCAGATGTCTTCATAATGTATAAAGGAAACAGCTAATTCAAGGCTCTCTGCTTCTGCACATTCATGCTAGGAAAATGTTTCCACACCTTCAACTGTTAACTGGATCCCATTGGTTGATAACTCACAAAACTATTTTCTTTTCTTTTTTTTTCTGTCCGTGAAATTCTGCAAAATGATGATGGCTGTCTGGTAAAAAATCTCCACCAAGGTGCCTGAGAGCTTCTCAGACCAGAAGAGAAATTCCTCCCATCACATAATAGTTAAAACGCCAAATGCACAAAACAAAAAAAAGAATAGTAAAAGCAGTAAGGGAAAAAGGTCAAGTGACATATAAAGGCAGACCTATAAGAATTACACCAGACTTCTCACCAGAGACTATGAAAGCCAGGAGATCCTGGACAGATGTCATACAGACCCTAAGAGACCACAAATGCCAGCCCAAGCTACTGTATCCAGCAAAACTTTCAATTAACATAGATGGAGACACCAAGATATTTCATGACAAAACCAAATATACACAATATCTTTCTACAAATCCAGCCCTACAAAGGATAATAGACGGAAAACTCCAACATAAGGAGAGAAACTACACCATACAGAAAGCAAGAATATAATTTCTTTGCAATGAAACCAAAAGAGAGACAAACAATCATAATTCCACCTCTAACAATGAAAATAACAGGAAGCGACAATCACTATTCCTTAATATCTCTCAACATCAACAGACTCAATTCCCCAATAAAATGACACAGACTAACAGAATGGATACGTAAAGAGGACCCAGCATTTTGCTGCATGCAGGAAACACACCTCAGAGACAAAGACAGACACTACCTCAATTATCACTAAAGCCATAATGAGGGCTGTGTCATAGAAGGGGGAATTGGAGCCCATGACATGCAGTAACAAAGAGTCCTATTCTGCTGATTTCCAAACACTTATGCCCTTCTACTTTAAAAAAATTTTTTTAATTATACGGTACATTTTGATCATATTATTTCCCCTCTCCCTATACCTTCCAAAATGTACCTTCTCTCTCATAAGCATCAGAGCCAGTATGTGGTTATTTTAACAACCTTTTATATAAGACTTTTATTTTTATTTGGTTTCTCTCTCTGTGTCTCTCTCTGTCTCTCTGTCTCTCTCTCTGTCTCTGTCTCTCTGTCTCTCTGTCTCTCTCTCTCTCTCTCTCTCTCTCTCTCTCTCTCTCTCTCTCTCTCTGTGTGTGTGTGTGTGTGTGTGTGTGTGTGTGTGTGTACAGGTGCCCGTGGAAGCCATAATAATATGTTGGATTCCCTAGAGTTGGAGGTAAAGTCAATTGTGAGCCATGATGTGAGTGCTAGCAACTGAACACTGGTCTTTTACAAGATCAGCGAGAGCTCTTAACCGCAGAGCAATCTCTCCAGACCCGATTTTAACACTCTTAGTTCATTCTGGCATCCTGTACGTGCTGCTGGCTCCTTCTAGGTGCTTCTGCAATCTTTACATGTCTAGGTTTTATTAGGCATTCATGTCTCAACTCCAATGTATGAGCTTCCAAGAAGAATCTCTCATGTTAAAGAGCTCCTCTTTGTTTCAATCTGGTTTTCAACCACCTGCTAGAGACTGATTTATTATCACCTAGGTTTAAAATCCGTAGGTAGTTAAAAAGAATTGCATTACCCCCCACGAGAGCAGCAACCTTCCCCGTAACAACATTTGGCACACAGTAGGCATCCACTCACTGCTTCTTGAACAAATGAATGAGGAATAAACCTGCCGATCACCATTCTATATAGGACTGTTCTTAGCCTATTTTGTATTCCTTCAAAAAAAGAACGCCACTGTTGAGGTCCGCCCTACGTACCTCGTTCCAACTTAAACCTATCATTGAGTTAGCCACAAAAATCATCTTGCAAAATATCTTGCAATTCTAAATCTTCCTGGCTCAGAGTCCTTGCCATAGTGGAAAGATCCCTCTTTGTACACCATCCTCCCGCCCCCGTTGTTCCACCCCCACCCACTGCACCTTTCCAGCTGGCCACTTAGATCTTACTGAAGCCTACATGTGATCCTCTCAGTGACCTCCCCAATGGCATTCTCATGATCTAAGGATCCCAAGTAAATTCTCTTCATTGTGTCTTGTAAGGTCTTCCCTAGACCAGGACCAACCTGTCAGTCCACCTTCTTCTGCCACCTCTTGCCCATTACCCTCAAGCACATAACTCATGCTATTACTGCCTGGCTGGCAATGAACAGGGTGACTCTTCTTTCTTCCTGAAGCACCCTTCAAACCAGCATGACCTGTTAAGTGACGACTGCTGCTAGCAGGTTAAAGCTGAGCTCAGGGACTTGCTAACTTCTCTAGATACACATAAATATGCCTTGTCCAATCTCCCTTGTGTTTGTTAGTATTTCTGTTGCTATGGCAATATCAAATGAATGAATTTATTTTGGCTCACAGTTTGAGAGTACAATCCCCCAAGGTAGAGAGAAGTCGTGGCTACAGAAATGCAAGGGAGCTGATCACATGGTGGAAATGCAAGGGAGCTGATCACATGGTGTCCATGGTCAGGAAGCAGAAGGATGAATATTGGTGCTCAGCTCACTTTTATCTTTGACTCAGTCCAGGATCCCAGCCAAGGGATGTCACCACCCACATTTAAAGTGGGTCTTCTCACCTCAATTAATCCAGTCAATTGTGCCACATCATAGGTATGTATGCCCAGAGGTTTGCCTCCTAAGGGAGGCTAGATCCTGTCAAATTGACAATATCAATCATCATACTCCTCCATTATAAGATTGCTTCTCGTTGTTATACTTAATATCTTCATTTTCATTTTCTTCTCTTAGATATTTAGGTCTTATAGGGTCTGTGGCTCCTTCAACTTTGTATGTTCTGCACCTACTCTAGAAACTAACACCTCTAAGGAGCTTGGAAATGTTCGTTCCTAATGAATTAAGAGATAGATGGGTGTTAAGATAGGACAGATGCATACACGGAACACAGTGAAGGCAAGTTTATAGCCCAAGGCATCTGTGTTGTTTTTTTTTTTAAAAAAAAAAAAAACTGGAGATAACCCACAGTAATAACTTGACAATACAGTTGGAAGCTGTAGAAAAACAAATATCAATAATACCCCAAATGAGTCGATGGGGGGAAATAAACTCAAGGCTAAAATGAAAGTAATAGAACAAAAAGATACAAAGACTCGATGAAGTGAACAGTTGGTTCATTCAGAAAAATCAGCACAATTGACAATCCATTCGCCAAAGGACAAAACTGAGAAGATATAAATTAATAAAATCACAGGTGAAAAGGTAGACATTGCAACAGACACTGAGAAAGTTCCAGGAATTCTAAAGACTTACTTTAAAAATCCGTAGTCTAGGGTTGGGGATTTAGCTCAGTGGTAGAGCGCTTGCCTAGGAAGCGCAAGGCCCTAGGTTCGATCCCCAGCTCCGAAAAAAAGAACCAAAAAAAAAAAAGAAAAAAATCTGTAGTCTACCAAACTGGAAAACCTCGAAGACATCGATGAATTCATTGTTATATACACAACCTACTAAAGTTAAATCAAGATCTAATAAGCAATTTGAACAGAAATTATAACACCCAGTGGAATAGAAACAGTAATTAAACCCTTCCAACTCCCCAACACACACACACACCACAACACACACACACACACACACACACACACACACTCACACACACACACACACACACATCCTGTGGCCAAATGGATTCAGCACAGAAATGGCAACATATGTAAACAAATAAACAAAATCCACACATAAGTAGTCTAAAAGACAAAAACCACATGATGATCATCTCGCTAGATGCAGAAAAAAGCCTCTGACAAAAAATCCACCCTCCCTCCATAATAAAAGTCCCGGAGAGACTACGGATACAAGAAACACATCTCAACATGACAAAGGCAGTTTGCACCAAGACAACAGCTAACATCCGAAACAGAACTTCAAAGCCTTTCCACTAAAATCAGGACTAAGGCAAGGTTGTCCCCTCCATAACTATTCAAAATAGTATTTAGAGAAATGTCACAACTGAAGGAGATCAAGGGGGATACAAACAGAAAGGGAAAAAGTCAACGTGGCTTTATCAGTAGATGTCATGATTTCATATATAAAAAGACACCAAACACCCCACCAGGAAGCTCTTATGACTGATAAACACTTTTAGCAAAGTCATTAATCTATCAGGTGCAGCCTTTCTCTACATAAATAAAAAGTACATTAATAAAAAAGTGAGATACATAGTACCATGAACAACAGTCTCTAAAACATAACTTGGGATAACTCTAACCAGACAAGTGAAAGACTCTTATAATGACAAAACCTTCAAGACATTTGTCTTAGGTAGAGAGCAGTGGTCAGAACGTGAAGTGAGCAAATAAATTAATTAATCAATGGAAAAAATGACTTAAAGGTCAACAATAAGCAAATAAATGCATTTTCTTAGAAAAGGGAAAAAATTTAAAAAAAATTCCAAAGACTCTTATAAAACCAAAAGTCTCTTCCAAATCCATTCTCTCAATTGTGAGTTCCAGGAAGATCACAAATGAGTTAAATACTTCAAGAGGCCAGAACCAGGGCACAGTCACAATCTCAACGAAGAAAATTTCAATTCCAAAATATGTAAATAACTCAAGGTCCAGTTATCTGAAATTCACTCACAACCTTCTGGGCTCCTCCGGGGACGTGGGTCACTTCTCCAGCTCTGTCCTCTGTGGCACACGCAGCCAGTCTTCCAGGCTCCCGCTGGCTCCAATTCACTGCTGCTGCTGTTCCTGGTGGTCATCCCAGAGTAGCATCTCCAAACCTGCTGGGGTCCCTTGATATAACCGGGCTGCTGTTTGACCAAGAGCCTCCCCTGCTCTCTCCTTAGGGATTCCATCCCTGCCACACTGTACCAAGTCTCAGCTGCTCAACAAAGCCTCTTCATGTCTTCAAAAGCCCACTTGGTGACTGTCAAGTTCAGCCGTCAGCATCAGGGATGACCTCCGTCATCTCGGGAATAGAACATGCATGCCCACCCTAAGGAAACGCTTCCCTGGAAACGTCACTTCAATCATGCTGGTCTCTTCTTGAACACGGTTAATTCTTCAGCTCTAGCTGACCAGACGCCACAGATTCTTCATTTAAAAGAATCTTTGCTTCAGTCTGGAATTCCGCAAGCCGAACCTTCATCTTCTGCACTGCTCTTAATATTATCTCCCATGATCCTAAACAACACCTCTTTTGAGCTCTTGTATCTCAAAAGATACAAGAGTCTTTGTATCTTTTTGTTCTATTACTTTCATTTTAGCCTTGAGTTTATTTTCCCCCATCTCATTTTTTTTGTTTTGTTTTTTTGTTTAGCTCAAAGTTCCAAAGTCTTTCCACAATCCTACCCCCAAACAACATGGTCAGGTCTCTCACAGTAATATCTCATGCTCCTGGCACCAACTTCTCTTAGTGAGGGTTTCTGTTGCTGAGGTAAAACATCAGGACCAAAAAGCAAGTTGAGGAGGAAATACTTTGTCTTGCACGTCCATCTTGTAGACCAAAGGAAGCCAGGACAGGAACTCAAACAGCAGGAACTGAAGGCAAGAGCAGATGCTTACTGGCTTCCTCATTCCTTGTGGCTTGCTTAACCTGCTCTTGTAGAACCCAGGACCAATAACCCAATGATAGCACCACACACATTGGACTGGGAAAATACCAAACAGGTGAGTGTTTGGAAGCGTTTTTCTCAACTGAAGTTCCCTCCTTACTGATGACTCTAGCTTGTGTCAAATTGACATAAAATTACCCAAGACAACATTAAAGGAAAAAACACAGGAGATGGGAAGATCTCCCATGCTCACGGATCAACAAGATTAGTACAAAAATGGCCATTCTACCAAAAGAAAACTGCAGAATCTATTCAACCTTCATCAAAATTTCAACACAATTCTTCACAGAAATTGAAAAAACCAACTTCATATGCAAATCGTACAGACAGAGAATAGCTAAAAAACAATCCTGACTATTAAAAGAACCAAGATAGGCATCACCATACCAGATTTCAAATTTTACTATTAAGCAACAGTAATAAAACAGTATGTCACTCACATAAAGACAGACACATTGACCAATGGGATATAATTAAAGATGCAGACATAATTCCACGCACCAATAGACACATGATTCTTGACCAAAAAAAACAAAAAGCAGAATTTATGTAATGGAGAAATGACAACATGTTCAATAAATGGTTCTGGTCAAACTGAATGACTGCATTTAGAATAATGCTAACCAATTCGCCTCTATCATCCTGCACAAAACTCAACTCTAACATATTCTACATAGTAACACACTAACATATACATCACTAGTGCCTCAACATTAGACCAGATACCCTGAACCTGGTAGCAGAGAAAGGACTCAATAGTCTTGAACTCATTGGCACAGAAAGGGGCTTACTGAACTGGATACTAAAAACATAGGTTTTAAGACCAACAGTTAATAAATGGAACTTCATGATACTAAAATATTCTGTATCTGTATAATAAAGGACACTATCATTCAAGCAAAGTGTCAGCCTATGGAATGGGAAAAATCTTTATCATATATATGAATATATATCCATTTGACTTACATATATATGACTTTAGACAGAGAGATATATAGATATCCATGTGTTAGTAGAATATATAAAGAACTTTTTAAAAAAAACTGAACGTCAAGAAAACAATGCCCTTTAAAAATGGGGTATAGAACTAAACAAAGTACTCCTTAAAATTGAAACACAAATGGCTGAGAAACACTTTTAAAATGTTCAACATCATTAGCCTCAGAGAAATGCAAATTAAAACCACTCTGAGATTTCCTCTTACCCCAATCAGAACAATCACACTCAATATGAAAACATGATGGCCCGTGTTAGCAGAGACGCAGGGAAAGGGAAATACTTATTTGTTGCTGGGGAGGACAAACTGCTGTCGTCCCTGTGGAAATCAATGTGGGGGATTCCTCAAAAAGCTGAAATCAGATATATCACCCTTGAGCATACACCTAAAGGACTACACATTTTACTACAGAGACACTTGCTAGGCCATGTTCATGACTGCTCTACTCATAATAGACAGAAACTGGAAACAACCTAAATGTCCTTCAAATAATAAACCTAATACTGAAAATGCAGTCCATTTACACAATGGAATGATATTTGACTGTTAGGAAAAATATGATAATTATGAAGTATGCAGGTCGATGGATAGAGCTAGAAACAGTTGTCCTGAGTGAATTAACTCAGACCCAAAGGGACCAATGGGACATGTTTTCTCTTACATGTAGATGCTACCTTTTACACTTGAGATGTGTGTGTTTCTATTAGAATAACGACAGAGGTTGGGTAGCTGGTGGGCAGAAGGGGTCATCCAAGGAAGGGAAAATCCAATATGGTGGCTTTATGAGGAGGCAAAGGGGAAATCAGGATGGAACAATTAAATGGGCAGTGGTGGTGGGTTAAATAGGATGGCACTGCGAAGGAGGTAATATGGGTAGGGCCGAGAAATGCTAAAGGTCTTTTGAACAGCCATGTGGAAACTCACTGTCATAAACACTTTCTAAAGTATACATATATGTAAAAGGAATTTTTTAACTCCATTAAATGGATTTGTCAGAGGAGATAGTGACCCAAGTAGATATCTTATGCCATCAAGTAAAACCCACAATGCCAGGAATGAAATAATTCTTGTTGAGCTGTTAGCCAAAAGTGTCTCAAAGAGGTCCCCAAAAATCATAGGATGTCTTTAGCAAAGCCCCCTCAAATCTTAGGGATGTACATGGAAAAGGAGGAAGGAGGGTAAGAGCCAGAGGCAGTGGTCCTTACAAGGGTACAGCATCTTCCAGACACAACAAGGCAGATACACGTATGAATTCACAGAGACTGTTAAAGCATGCATAGGACATGCACCAACCAAACAAAATCCCAGAACTTAGAAGGGAAAGTGAGCATAGAGTTCTACCCCTAATCAAGAAGTTATTTGCAACTAGTACTAGTTTTTCCTCTAGTAAAGTCATTGGGTATATCAACCCATACTCCAGGGGATATGCTCTATGCACAGAAGTAGTTAGCCAATGCAATATGGACTCCATATCTTCTGAAAGCCTTTTGCCTTGTTTTAGTAATTTTTATCTTCTTGGCTTTGTGGAGTGCTTGTTTGTTTTAATTTTTGTTCTTTTGTTTTGTTTTTAAGAGAGGGAAACATGAAGTTGTACAGATAGGAAGGTGGGGTAATCTGGAAAGAGTTGGAGAAGGAGAAAGAATATGATTCAAATACATTGCATGGGAAAAAATCCAAATGAAGATAGGGTAGATATTACGTTGTGGTGAGGCTCAATCAATTATAATCTTCTGGAATTTCTTGTGGGCATTTTGGCTTCTGACTGGGAGGCATCGTCTCACATGCTGAAGAGATGACAATTCTCAGAGGAGCCAAGAATCCTTGCAGAATGTGGTCAAAGGGGGCACACCCACACTCTGCAGACCATGGGTCTTCCCAGCTTAACTATTTAAAAACCAACTCGAATGTGCTCTAAGTCCACTTAGCCACTTCCCTTCTTTAGGAAGAGGAGGCTTTTGCTTTGAGTCCTGTTGCCTAGAATTCATTGCTGCCTTCTATAAGGAATGATAAATATAGACAGAAAATATAAGGGGTTTGTCTTCAGGCAATTATTAGCAAGCACTGGTTTGTTTTTTAAACAAGAATTCTTTTTATTCTTAATATGTGTGTTTGCGATGGGGTATGTGCACATGAGTACAGTTGCATGCAGAAACATGAGAAGGCATTGGGCCTCCTGGAGCTGGAGTTACAAGTAGTTGTGAGCCACCTAATATGGGTACTGGAAGCCAGATTCCAGTCCTATGGTAGAATAGAATGCACTCATAATTACTGAGGTATCTCTCCAGACTCTGAGATGTTGGAGTTGAGGGAGATGCATGCAGTAAGCTTTGTAATCATTGGAATGTTCTCCTGGAGTCTCCTCCCAATAGTGTCACTACCCAGAAAAGCAAAACTCGAGATCCGTGCCATTTCTTCTCAATGCTGCAAACAGAGATTAAAGTTCAGGGACATTGCCCTAGTTTACTTTATGTTGTTCTGACACAGCATTCTGACCAGAGAAAAAGGTTTATTTGGCTTACACTTCCATGCCCTGGTCCATCATTGAGAAAAGTCAGGGAAGGGTCTCAAGAAGAAAACTGGTGGAAAGAACCGAAAAGTAAATCAGTGGAAGGATGCTCTTACTGGCCTGCTTCCTGTGTCTTCTACACAAACAAGACCATCTACCCAGTGGTCCTGCAGTGGTTTGAGCCCTCCCACATCATCATTAAACAAAGAAATATTCCCTAAACATATGTCAGCAAGCTATTCTGATGGAGGTGATTTCTCAGTTGAAGTCCCCTCTTCCCAGGTGACTTTAGTCTGTGAAAAAATGACAAAAGCAGCCTTTATAGACTCCAATTCAAATGGGGGTTTCACAGCAGGACATGGAAAAAGGTAGAAGCCATGGGTTGGGTAAGCTAGGAGAGTACTAGGAGATGCAGGGACCGGGGGACAGCAGGGGTAGGGGGAAGGATCACTGTAAGAGAGCAAACAAAACTCAGGCTGTAACGCCATTGATCATACCCTGTATGACCTTGTTGGGGAAAGAAAACCATTAAGTCCTAGAATGGAACGGAGACTTGAGAGTGCATGAGACTGGGAGACATTTGGCCCTTTGTCCCATCCAGAAGAGAAAGATACGATTACCATCCTTAGCCTGTCACTAAACCCCAAAGATGCCATTCCGTAGGAATAAGATGCAATGGCTAGCTATGGGATTAGCCAACTGTAGCCCATTACCTGATAGTCTGGTTTTGTAAATCAAATTTTGCTGGTACACAGGCGAGCCTATTTGCTTACATATCTCTATAGCTGGTTTCATGTTACAGTGTAAGAACTGACTAGTTAAACATGGAAACTCATCTGGGACCCAAAATATTACCACCATGCCCTTGAAGAACAGTCAGGAAAAAATATCACCTAAAGCAAATACTCCTCCAGGATGTCACATCTGAACCTAAAGCAAAGCCTCATTAGGCTCAAGGAGAATGTGTGTGGCATGCTCTGACTCCAGGATATAACCTCCCTTAAGGAAGGGCAGTCTCCTCTGGAAACCTTACCATTCATCATGTTATGAATCAGGAAACCAGAAAACACTGAATATGCACAAGGCATGATAACACATGCTTACAATCCTAACACTCTGGAGGATGAGGCAGGAGGATCATAGTTCATGACCAGTCTGGGCTGAGTAGTGAGCCTTTGTCTCAGATAAACAAAACAAAAGAATACAGGGAAGAAGGAACGTGTGGCTCATAATCATTCTTGGGAGCAAACAAATACTATAAAGAAGCCCAGGGTCTCCCAGGGGATGAAAATTTTGTGGGCACCACCTTTAAAGGAGATTTAAGTTTGCTGTTTCAGTTAGTCAAGAGCTTAGAAGAATAGAAGGTCTGAATGAACAAACAGTCAAAACAATGACACAAGAAACAACTGAACTTCCGGAGTTGAAGAAAAAAATCATGGAGACTGGAGATTGTAATATGATAGAAGACTAGATTAAAAGAGAGAAATGTGGGAGGGGAGAGAGAGAGAGAAAAGAGAGAGAGGTGAGAGGGAAAGAGGGGGAAAGAAATGGGGGGAGAGATTAAACAAAAATGAATTAGATCCAAATTGAAGAACAGAGGAAAACAAACAAAACCATTAAGCAAAGCAAGCAGGGAACTTGGCAGACAGACAGCTCAGTGGTTAACAGTGTGCCCTGTTCTTGCAGAGGACCTGGGTTCAGTTCCCAGCACCCATGTAGTGGCTTGTATCCACCTCTAACTTCCAGGGAACCCAACAGTCTCTTCTGGCCTATATAGACACTGTATACATGTGGTTTACTTACACGTATGAGGGCAAACATGAACACATGTAAAATATAAATAAATAAATCTTTTAAAAGGATTAGAGAAGAAAAATAGAGCTTTATCGGCTTGTGGAAAAACTGCAAGATACTCAAAATGATATCTTTAAAGGAAAATGCCGCCCAGGAATCATGAAAAACAGTGAAGAAAGATGTACGCAGGACAGATGTGGTTGAATACACATGTGGTGCCAGCATTGAGGGGTGGGAGGGATCAAGAAGGACCAGAAGTTCAAGGTCAGTTTTTGCTACATTGCAAGTTCAAAGCCAGTTTGGACTACACAAGAACCCATCAAAAAAAATTCAAATATTTTTCCGTCCTGGTGAAAAATACCCATCTTCACATCAAGGAAGCTGAGAAAGCAAGATAATTACAATCCAGAATTAATTTTGCCATAAATCAGATTACTGAAGAAAATTGACAACTTACCAAGCACCTATAATGAAATTATCATAGATAAGATTGATGCTTGCAGGATAAACAGATAAGAGAAATGATAAACAGATATCCCCAATTTTGTATTTCCAATGTCTAAATTAAGTTCAAACTTGGCATGAACGGCCTTTGAGTCATCTCTAACGGTGGCAGCCAACAAAGGAAAACAAAAAGACAGAAGCTACATAAAACCCCTTAATGGGATTTGCCTAGAAAACTTGACATTTCAGAAAGCGATGAGTCTTCTCTACGCTATTCGGGTAGACCAAAACCAGTATCTTTCAACATATCATAAGAACGATAATGTCTTCGCCATTCCTTAGCTTTAATTAAATTGCAAAGAAATGTGGGGTCATGTTCTGTTCCAGACAGAGGGGAATAATCAGTGTGCGACTCCATCCAATGAAAACGGCCCAACCCAATGCAAGGGCTAAAAGTCTGAATACCTCCATTTTCTCAGTTTTTCTCTCTCTCTTTAAAGATGTGGCATTAGTCAAATTTTACCCCCAAAGCAAGATATACTTTCTCCTTCTGTTGGAAATAAGTCTGCAAGGCCTGGGGAATAGAAAAGAACACAAGAATCCGGGCAATGATCAAATCGTAGGAATCCAGCATCACCTCCGGTATATACCAGCTTACTAAGGGAGTCAACTGTGTTGTGATTGAGAGAGAGAGAGAGAGAGAGAGAGAGAGAGAGAGAGAGAGAGAGAGAGAACTGCAATCAAGTTTGATAGAATTCAAAACCCCCTTATCTACATACAGGGCTCTGAGTATTTCAGGTCAGACTCCACTGACTTTGAACCTGGGCATCTCCCAGCAGCATGGCTCTGTACCTGATCTGGAGAAAAGCCTTCTATGAGCCACTTCCAAGGCCCATTGTTCAACACAGTACACGTCATTCTTTATTGCCCCTGTGACCCATCCCCTCTCTACAATCCCAGGCTATCCTGCCCTTATTTTATTCATCGATTCTTTTCTTTACCTATAATCTGAAAGCGTAGAGAACGGTTTCATGGATCATGAGCTTTTCCGCCTTGAGAAGAAAGGACGCTCCACTCTACGGTGGCTTCCGAGTTCCATAAAGAGACTCGAGGAAATCTGTTCCCGAAAGCTAAGGGATTTGAATCAAAATGCATAAACCGCTGGAAAGAGAGAATGCGGAAGCAAAGCATGAGGCTTTCAAGGGAATGGTTTCTGATCTGGATTGTTCACCAATGCGGACGCAAAAACAATCTCCTTAAGGAGATGCGACTCAGGAAAGGATCGTGAGGGGTGAGGATGGAGAGCGGGTGGGCAGAGGACCAGAAAAGGAGCAGTCTGGGTAGGAGACCCCCTATGGTTGGTTAGGTTCGGTTACTACGTCTCAGGAAACCCTGAAATATTTCTGCTGGAAATTAAGCCGAGATTTGAAACTAATGAGGGGGCCCGAGTATACAAGAGTATTGGACAGCATGTGTACCTAATTATTTCGTCCAGAGGGGTTGAGGGGACCTTGGGACATTCCCACGCAGCCTGTAAACTAGGGAAATTAATTCTAAGCTTGGAGGGGGAAAAAATTAAGATACCACCATAAAAGCACGGAGATTAAATCGTTTCTCCTCACCTTCTGAGAAGGTTACACCAAGGTCAGGAATGCCAGGTCACAATTAATGTCAATCTGGCCCCATTGTAAATATTTGGCTGGGAACAAAAAGGTGGCTGTCACCTGGCCAATCCCAGACTCCTCGATATATTTCGTCTAGAAATTCAGGGCGCTTGGGTGCAGTTTCACTTTCAGGAGGACATTCTTTCCCAAGGAGAGGGAGGCAGGAACTGTGAGAGCCAGTATTCACATGGCGAGGCTTAGACGCTGCTACACTTGCTATGGAGAATGCAGGACCAGGGAGGGGTGGGGGGCGCTGTGAGGGCTGGAAGGTGAGAGATGTAAAGATAAGAGAAAACAGAATTCCTTTGAAGGAAGGCCAAGTCAGGTGGTATCAATAGAGCAAACAAAATCTCTCAGGGGAAAAAAAGTTTAAAATCTAGTAATTACCCTGGCTGGTAGCTTGTCAAGTCAGCCTGAGTCTTCCTGCAGGTGGGGGGAAGTCAAAGTCAAAACCCAAACGCATGAAAACCCTGGGTTCTGTCTGTAGGCTGCTTTGTTGAGCACAGGCACCTGTTAAGCTCCCCAAACCCCGACCCCCGTTGCAAACACTGCTTTCATTAAATATCTACTTTATTCCTTTGTAGCAGTAATTTTAAACCTAATTTTGACAGGTTCATACGTACATACTGTGAACATATTCATTCCTGAGAACCTTTCTTATCCCCTCCCATGCCAGCAGTCCCTTGCTCTTCTTCCTAACATGGGTCCCTCCTACTTTCAAGTCAAGCGTACCCTGTGCGCATGCGCGCATGCGTACATACATGCATGCATGCATGCATAAATATGTGCGTGCGTGCGTGTGTTATGTGCATGTCTGCACAGATCTTTTTATGACAGTGTTTCTTGGGTTTCTGATTCTCCTGCCTCCACCCCAGTGTCGGGATGACAGATGGATCCCAGCATGCTGGGTTTATATGGTGCTCGAGAGCAAATGCAAGGATTCGTGCATACTGAGTTAGTACTCCGCACTTGAACTATAATCCCTCCCCTTACCTAATTTATAAGGTATCAAGCATCTGGGAATGTGCCACAAACTAAATAAGCATTAACTAAATTTTTTAAAAGCCTAAAGCAGACCGCGATGGGTAACAATGCAACAATTACTCAACAATTTTAAAAAGCTTACTGATGCTTTGAGAACTGAATGTATTTAATCACATTCATTCTATCTCCCAACTCCTCCAAGATCGGACCCACCTCCTATCCTACCCTGCTGTGACTGAAAAGAGCTGTTCCTTTGTAGCCATTTGCTACCTTTGGTCCTTATGATGTTCTGGTCTTCCTGCAGGATCCTTGAACCGGGGGTTGGTGGGGGGTGTGGGGGGGTGGGTGAAAGAATAAGAGACTTCAGAGTGCTCAGCTTCAAGTGGGACCTCCACGTCAATAAATACTGTTAAAGGGGAGAACGAATGCACACTACGCCATGTGCAGAGGGAAGAGCGAGTGTGCAGGCTTCTGGTGTTGAAATTCAGTCAATGCGGTGTCACTGACAATGTTCCAAGCTGAGAAAAAGAAGAAGAAGAAAATAAGACTTCAGTTTGTATAGACCCTGTGGTCACAATCCAAACAAATCCTGCCAATGAAATACCATAGCCTAGCAGACAGTAGACAGTACATGAGTGACTGGGGCCATGTTCTGATGAAAATCTATGAAGTATGAAATTGGAACAATCACATCCCTTCTACATGTCATAAAGATACTTCCCCCAGTCAGTAAAATATGCAAAAACCATAGTGTGCCATAGGGAGACATACCAACATTCAGGACACTGAGACAGGAGGATCACTAAGAGTTAAATGTAAGCTTGAGCTGAATACATAGTGTTTCAAAAAAAAAAATCCACAAATGCTGGCAGGTGGCTTGCTGCCAATGTGAAGATTGAGTTTAATCCATAGGTCCTACATGGTAGCAGACAGAAGAGTCCTCCATGTTGTCCTCCGATCTCCAAACATGTGCTATAGATTTCACAGGCACTACATACATACATACATACATACATACATACATACATACACACACACACACACACACACAACACACACACACACACACACATGTATATAAACTAAAAGCCATTCTTAGCTTGGGGTTGAACCAAAACAGACCCTAGGGCCAGTTTTTCGCAAAGACCTATGTTTTCCAGATACAGAGAGTTGAGTGTTGCCATTCCTGGAGCCACATGCAACGGTGGGTGTGTCCCTTTGCAGATGGAGATTGTCCACTTTCTGTCCACCTCACTTTCTTGACAACAGCTAAATTCCAACTATGAACCCTTCGTTTGGAACACACAGACTACGGGGAGCAACTTGAGTAACTGACTCCCCTGTAATACACCAGGCATTTGCACTTCGGGCTGCACCTGTAACTATGAAGGAAAACCCTGCCATCCTTAAAGTCCATCTCTGCCACTGCTACAGAGAACATCTGATTTGTAGAACATTGTAAATCCCAGCTTTGCCTGCCAGAACTTCATGTACATCATGTTAACATCAGGTTTATATTAAACATTTACATTAAAGATTGGACTGTTGGACTGGAAGATTAAATTGTTTGCATATGCTGCAGCCAGTGAAGGAAGAGCCCCACCAACCCTCTGCACTTACGGTTCTGGGTGTCTGCAGAAAAATGATCGGACAGAAGCCATCAGAGCAATTAGAAACTGAGCCCTCACAAAGGTGGGTAAGACCTGATTCAGGATCCATAGAGAAATTAAGAAGCCTCAGTTTATTCAGCCTGTGTCCTTATGTAGCAAATCTTCTGAATTAAAATATTCTGTTTAGAAGAGAAGATCTCAATAAGACTCAGGAAGTCATCAACTCACAAGTCTCAGGAAGTCCCTAAAATTTAGAAGATTCACAAAGCCCCTCTCTTTTCAAGGATATATAAGCACAAAAGACTGCTGAGGAGAGGACACTCTGAGACCTGTTGGAATGCCAGCAGGTCACACAGAGAGCTCCAGGATTCCAGATTTCTTTGTCACCCATGCTGGGATAGGCTTTCAGTGATGCAGATATCTTTGAGTCATCCGCACTCCTGTCCATTGATTCTACCCCATACTCTTGTAAGTAACCATAACAAACTCACTGACTCACCAGGTTGGATTTGGTCATATGGTTACTTTGGTTTGGTTGTCGTAAGGTTCCTATCTGGGGTGCATAGATATTTGTTCATGTCTCACCAAGAACAGTGTCACATGACAGTCCTTCAATTTTCAGGCATTCTATGCACTAACCTGCCAACCCACATCCCCTTATGGGTGTTCACACCAGGAATTACTGCTTCCACTCAGTCTTTAGAACCAGGCCCTTTCTCAGCCCTTTCCTCCACACACTCACATGGCTGTTCACATTTTGTCTCTTTTGAGTCACTTATACCATGGCGACACTGGGTGATGCAGAGTTAGGAACATTTGGTTGTGGAGGTTACATGTTATGCCACAAGGCTGTGTAGAACTGCGGTTCTAAGTCAAGTCTCCTAGGACCATCAGTGTTCTTCCCCTGGGGAACTCAGATCTAGGGGTAGAGAAGCAGCTAAGAAGCACGTATGTGGCTCTGCAGGCTCCCCCCACCCCCCGCCACAAATGCTGCAAAGGCCAGGCCAGTTAACAGTAGCCCAGGCCACTGTTAACAAGCACATGGTCTGTGGAAGAAAAAAATGTTTTTGTCAGGGAGGAAAAAAGACACACACACACACACACACACACACACACACACCATGGCTGCCAAGTGAAGTGACCGGAGGGGAGCAACACTGGTCAAGAGTATGATTCATTAGGTCTTGTCTGAGTGTCAGATGTTCAGCATTCCGGCCCATTGCCTCAAATTTAAATCATCTTTTAAAGAAGTGCAGGAAGAGGTGCTGAAAGGCACCGGCACTCTGTTCCTTCTCTTGAAAAACAGTGTCTGCCTTCAAACTGTGGTGCAACTTTGCATTTTGGCCAGACACCCCGTGTGGAGCTCTGCTCAAACTCTGGCCTTTTTTTTTTTTTTTTTTTTTTAATGGTCACCCAAAGGCAGGAAGACAAAATAGTATTTTCACAAGCCAAGGAATCCCTCCTGGTGGCATCTGTGAAAAAAAAAACGAGAGAGTTAAAAGACAAGCCTTGCTGGGCTGAGAAACTCTATCACAAGGCTTTCCTGGTGTCCAGGAAGCCCATGGCCTCCTCCTAAGAGCTGCTGGGAGTGCTGGACCCCTGGAGTTCTTCTGCAAGGCTTAAGGAAGCCTGGTCAGTGGATGCTTTTATCAGCACCAATTAAAACTGAGCTTAATGTTACCAACACGCCTTGGGTCACTGCCAATACCCTGAGGCTTACAGAGTCTCCAAGAAGATTGGTTCCCCCACAACCTTCCAATGCCTCCCAAGCCTGTAGCTGCCACCCCCTCCTCACACAAAAGGGGAATGTGTATCCTTCAGGGATGAGCGTTAAGACAGGATGCTCCATGAAACAAGCAAGTCACCCAGAGAGACAA
Organism: Rattus rattus; assembly: GCF_011064425.1. Taxonomy (NCBI): domain Eukaryota; kingdom Metazoa; phylum Chordata; class Mammalia; order Rodentia; family Muridae; genus Rattus; species Rattus rattus. The sequence continues at coordinate 76,664,632 of NC_046162.1, read as the reverse complement.
GACTTGTGGAGGAAGAAGTAGTGTCCGGGTTGGGGCCTGGGGGAAGATGAAAGGGGTCAAAGGGCATTGGCGTTTGATGGAGATGGAATTTTGGTACTAACACATTAAGAATTCTAGTGGTCCAGAATGGGGATAATTGCATAGCAATGTATTGATATCAATAAATATAACATTTGAAACTGATGAGGATGGTACCTTTGTGGTTTACACTGCCATTTATTGTTTTTATTATTATTATTATTATTATTATTATTATTGTCATCATTGTCTTCATCATCGTCATCATTGTCATCATCATCATCATCATCATCATCATCATCATTTGGTGCAGGAACATTCTTTTTGAACTCACAAAGATCTCCCAGACTCTGTCTCCCGGATATTGGGATTAGAAGTATGCACCACCTTGTGCTGTCATTTAAAGAAAGACATGGATGAGATAGCATCCTTGAAGGAACTGGGAAGCCCCCAGCTAAAGGATTTTCCCAACTGCAGCTTCCGGGAGTTGGAGCTGAGACTCACCCAGGTCTACAGATGCTCAACAGCTTTCGACGGGGTTATGCATTCTGTGAGAAGCAAAGCTTTTGCTGATAGAAATTTCACCCATTCCTTGGGTTTTTGCTGTCCCAGCCCTTTGTGGTACAGTAGAAGACGTTTGGGACTTAGCTACAAAGATAAGGTGGCTATGATTCCCCCAGTTCAAAGAGATCCCACTGGGTACTTGACTGACTTTGGAAGGCTGGCTGGGGAGTGGGTATACATGGGCAGATTTAAAACAAACACAGAGAAATAACCGTGGTGACTAATTGGTTTAGCAGTATGTAGAGTTACAAATACTTTCATAGATACAGATCATACAATCTTCAAAATAAACCTCTGATGTGTTGACACCATGGTAGGCCTGGAATATGCCAATTGTTGGGGGTATGTGTGTGAAGAATATACACCCTTATACGTGCAAGTACATGTAACTGTGCACACTTGTGACACCGTGGGATGACACAGGTATCCTCACATATCTCTCCCTACGCTATGCTTTTGAGAAAGAGTCTCTAATTGAACCTGGAGCTGGTCTAGGAGCCAGCTCCAGCCATCCTCCTGCCCCGGCCCCTCACAGTACTGGGATTGCAATTAAGGACATACTGTGGATTTGAACTCAGGTCCTCCTGCTTGGACAGCAAGTGCTCTTTCTCACTGAGCCAAAGCCCTGTTGTTGTCTTTATACACTGACTTCTTTCGTCTCCAAGTCTATTAAAAGACTATGAGAGACATGAAACCAAGGCCATTTCACTAGTGGGTGAAGCAGAATCAGTTCCAGTTTGGGTTTGGATGAATGTTTTTGATAGTGGGTTGGCTGGTTTGTGTTTTATTCAAAAGTAATGCCATTTTACTAATGCTCCAATCAAAGAGGAAAGAAAAGACGGTGTCCTTGCGATATCTAGGTGATGGAAGTGGATTTTGAGCCTTGGTATAAGCTAGAGTAACATCCTTGGGAAATACCTTTTGGGCAAGAAATCGCAACGAAACACAACGTCTCTGAATAAACCATGCAAGCTGTCAAGTAGTAAGCCTCTTCTCCTTTACATTTTTGTTTTCAGTTTGAGACAGTCTCACGTATCCCAAGCTGGCCTCGAAATCACCGAGCGGCGGAGGTTGGCATCTGAGTCCTCAGTACTGAGATTACAGGCCTGTGCAATCGTGCCCGGTTCATGTCATGCAGGGGATCGGATTTCATGCATGCTAGGCAAGCACTCTATGAGCGAAGTGGTATGTCCAGCCCCTCCATTCTAAAACCGTGTCTAATTTTTAGAAGCACAATGTCCACATTTGCTAATAAGAAACAAATACAATCAAAAGCACACGCTACTATACCTAATACCAATTATTGTCACCATCACCCAGACAACCACTGTGAAGGTGATTTCTTTCAGTCAACCACCCTGGATGTGCATTCCTGGCCCATAAATTCCTTGCCATGGCTCCTCCCCTATCCTAAGTGTAGATACGTTCAGTTCAGTGACTAAATGATAGTAAACCAGTTATGCAAGACTCCTGTCTGCAAGCAGAACAGAGCATCATTAACAGTGTCAGGGGCTGGTTCTTGCCCATGGGATGGATCACAAGTTGGGCCAGTCATTGTTTGGCCATTCCCTCCGTTTCTGCAACATATTTGTCCTAGTATTGCTTATAGGCAGGACAAATGTTCGGTCACAGGTTTGATGGGTGAACCTGCAGTGTGTTCTGAATCCTTTCTACGTAAATATACTAAGATCTCAAAGGGTGTTTCAGGGAATGGCCAATCCCTCTCTGCTCTGCTGACCCTGTTTGAAAGCTTTCCTTGCACGATCAGAAAAGGCTTCCTTCCCATTCCTCTAAAGCTCATCTCTACCTTGTATTTCATTTTCTTGGAGGAAAAAAACAAACAAACAAACAAATGAGTCCTGTAAAATGAAAATCTATGTATATAGTGGTAGACACTTAATCTTAACACTTGGGAGAAAGAGAAAGGTGGATCTCTGTGCACTGGAGTCAGCCTGATCTATACAGTAAGAGCCTGCCTCAAAAAATGAATAGTAATGAAGAATTTGTAGATGAACTGTGTTGCGATGAGCTTAGAAACTGATTCGACAGTCTGCAAAAGGGCAAAGCAGAAGGAAGTGTGTCAGTTACAACACACCCTAATACAGCTGAAGTAGAATTCGACAGATGAGTGTTTGTGGTTGAGAAAACTTAAAGAAGATGCAGTTTCGGAGCAAGGCTGAAGACCTTGGTACCCGTAAATGTATTTAGACCATCCCTCCCTCCCCCTCATCGCTTCTATCCATCCATCTGTGTCTCTCCCATGATTGCACCGTAAATAACATTTCCTAGATATGCCCACACCGAAGAAAGTTTGCTGGTCTCGGAGCATCCACATCCATCCACGAGTGAGTCCGTCTCAAGCACACGCCCGTGTCTGAGCAGGGAAGAGAGTGTAAGCGGAGCAATTGTGTGGCTTGTCTCTGCTTCGGCAGTACGTTACTAATCTCCTGATTAGAAACAGACTTGTACGAATTAGGAGCTGAAATTGGAACGGCCTGTGCTGTGTGCAGGATGTAAAGTGAATAAAATGAATGGGGCATTAACCTCCAACCGCTGAATATTAATCAGCTTTTCCTACAAAAGAAAACACACAGCCTGCCATACTAAATATTTTCAGCGCTTATTGACAGGATATGATTTCCTTTCTCCCTCAGCCCCGCTTCTCCCAGTCAAAGGCCCGAACACCGGACAATGGTCAATTTGACACAGATTAATGTGTGATTGGAAAGGGCTCGGGTTCCAGGCCAAGGGGTGGGTGGAATTCTCAATGTGTCGGACCCGATGAAATGATAGGACGCTATCAAAGGCATAGCTGTCTTCTCGTCCTTCCAACAAACACAAGCCAAGCTGAGCCCGAAGGGACTTCACAGAGAGACCACGCGTGGGACCTGATAACCTCGCGGTGAGTGTGCAGAGGAAAAGGCTTGGCAACGGGAAGGGACGTCTTGTGGATATTTGGATTCGAGGACACACGCCCAAGGGTGACTAAAGATAAAAAAGAATCAGGTAACAATAGAGTGTAGGTGGAAACAGAATGGATAATAACCATTCCTCCGTCCTGTGAGGTCCTACAGTTGATTTTTCTAAAGAGTGCAAAGACTTGTATTCATGCAGATAGTGATAAGAAATCCTATACTGTACTGCCCACACATGGCCCCGTCTGTTGTATATCTCTGTATGTACCCATATGTAAACAGCTCTACATGCGCATAGATAGACTCTATCAGCAAAACACTGAATGTGTTGCAGGACCTATCCGTGTTTGTGTGAAGAAGCAGGCTTGGTTTCTTGTTTTGATTCCTAAGAGATTCAGGATAACAACTCCTTACACAGTGTTGACATTGTACTGTGTCTGGTTCAGAGACTGGAGGGATACATGGAGATGTGCCTAGGTTAAGTGTAAGTATACAATCTTTATGGAAGGAACTGGGCATGTGTGGAGTTTCTCTTGGGGGGGACCAAGCCCCATGAATATGTAGTAGCAAAACACATATTAATACAGATATAGATGGGTATAACCTTTCTTCATGGCTTTTATATTTTAAGATAGCATGCATTACCCTTAAATTGATACCAATATCCTATCTAAAACTGCTTACATGGCAGCTGTAGAGTTCAATTCACACAACTTAAGTGGCAAATGCCACGTCTTATAGATGCATAAATAAATAAATGTCATGGGTTATCCTGATTCTGTTTGAATTCTGATGTTAGTTCTTCTACTTCCTCAAGAGGGGAGGCCCCCAATGAGCAGTGGATCACATACTCAGGTGATCTCATGTGAACCTTCTCCTCATTGTAACTGGTCAATAAAGGCTAGAGCCTGTTGGGATGGGAGGTTTGAGAGTGGGGGCAGGTGGAGAAGGAGAAGGGAAGAGGGAGGGCAGAAGAGTAGAAGGAAGCCAAGTTGGAACAGAACCAGGAGAAACCGCAAGTAACAGAGGCTCTCATAGCTCAGAACTGTTACTACAGTGCTAGTTCTGACCAATCTAGGTATATAACTTATGAGGATAATAACCGGATTGTGTGTGTTTTTATACAAGCTCATTGGGGTTGGAAATTACTGCAACAAATAAATAAATAAATAAATAATAAGTAATCAAATAAGTAAACCTAAGCAGAGGATGTTTCTTCCATATCCAGTATTTGGGGATTTGTCTGTCTGTTGGTCGGTCTGTCTCTAAGATTCGTTTTGTTTTTAATTATATGTTTGTGTCATGTCCGCATCTATGTCTGTGCCTGTGTTTTCTTGTGACCATAGGTTCCTGAGAAGGCCAGAGGCCCCGGACCCCTAGAATCTGGAGTTACAGGTGGTAGCAGGCTGTCTTCTGTGGGCGCGAGGAACTGAACTTGAGTCTTCTGAAAAAGAATCCTGTGCCCTTCGCGACTGAACTGTCTCTCCAGTCCCCCCTTCTGCTTTGCATAAACCTCTTCAAATATTTCCAAGACATCTACATACCTTTCATTGATTTTACCCGTGAGGACCCTGTGTATCTCTAAGGTGCTGTATTATTTAGCGGCCAGGAGCCACTTTCCACCCTCAAGCACACTCTCCCAAGCTTTGGCCACCAAACCACTAACGCTTGGCCCTGCAGAACTAAAGACCCACCCCAACCACATAGTCTTCTGACGCACCGAAAGCGAAAACATCTCCCCATTCACTTCAGCTGGCATCAGTGCCAGAAATACATCTAACCAGCTTAATGCTACAGAGGAGTTGATGACTGACAGTAGCTTCCTGTATGATGTGGTGCAAGGGGTACCATACAAAGAATTGAAAAGACGCTTTCCCCTCTGACTGTCCTGTCAAGGACTAACCTAGGCCCTGTTATGAATGGGTTTTGGAGAGGACTCCCTGATCAGCTGGCCTTGAGGGGGAAAGTAACCTAAGTTACTCGCAGAAGCGCAATAGATCACAGGAGCCTATGAGGCCTCGCCCCTCACTGAGGAACTGTTAGTAGTTAATGATTGCCGGGAAAGAAAGACTCATTCTTCTCTGAGGTGTGGCCATTGGTGGGTTACCCATGCTCCAGCAGATGGCCCCCATATCTGTGCACATAGAGACAGTATTAATTGGAGGGGGGCAGGGAGGAGGAAGAGGAGGGGCCAGAGGAGAAAAGGAAGTGAAGGAAGAACCTGTGAAGTCAGGTGGAGGATATGTTGGGCTGGACCCAAGGTAGTTGAAGGAGGGAAATGGAGGGGTAGATATGTTCCTATTCCATTGTATACATCGATGGAATTCTAAAAGAATAAATTTTTAAAATAAAATTGAACTGACTTTAACATTATTTAAAAAAAATTAGAAGAGGAAGGCAAAAGAGATGAGGACAAGAAGCTGGCGGAAAGGTCAAAATATAAAATAGAACTTGCTTTGCCAAGCATTGAAAAAGGTCGGAAGGAAGCGCCAAGGAATGCGGTTGACCTGACTGGCATCTGATTAGCAAAGGACAGTCTCCATCCTACCTATAGGGAACTGAACGCAGGCAACTCTAATGAACTAGGGAAACTACCCCTCCCCGGAGCCTCCACTGAGAAACATTCCAGCCGATGCCTTCCTGTCGGCCTAGTGAAACTCCTCCCTACAGAAATGATAATAAATGTCTCTTCCTTCAGACCACTAGGTGTCCGGTAAGTCATCACAGCGGCACCAGAAACACCAAAGACGTAGTGATTTAAAAAATAAAAAATAAAAAAAATTATTAGTGAAAATGAATAAATCTCAGGAGACCGTGCATCCTGCGAAAGGGTGGGGAGTCATTAAGAGATAGGAAACAAAATAGCTATGATGAGACAACCTTAGGTCCTCTCTCCAATCTGCTGCAGTTTACGATCAACTGTAAGAATTTACAGCTCCAGGGGGCTCAGTCAGTAAGGGCTTGCTGGCTGACTGTGCAAGCATGAGGAACTGTGTGGGGATCCCCAGCACCTGACAGAAAATCAAGTAAAGTGTCGCATGCTTCTAATCCTAGACACAGGAAGTACCCCGCAGCTGATCAGCCAGCCGAGTTTAACTGAATCGGGGAACTCCAGGTTGAATGAGAGACCCTGTCTCAAAAGGCAAGATAGAGTGTGTCTGAGGAAGAAGATACCCAAGGTCAACCTCTGACCTCCATAATAATGTGTATGTGCTCTGTGTGTGTAAGAGAGAGAGAGAGAGAGAGAGAGAGAGAGAGAGAGAGAGCAGGCCTCCCAGGTGTACACACACACAAATGAATTCATGGCTCCTCCCTCTCAATATCATGGCTAGGGAGTAGTTAATTCCTTAATACCGTAATGCGATTAAAATAACCAACTATCCAAAGAAGACCTACAAGCAAAGCTACCAGAAGTCCCTCCCCCTATTTTTCTAGCATATTCTGTCATGGTATCTTTTCCCACTGAAGGTCTTTGACTTCATAGAAGCTGGCTGGCTTTGCTAAGGTTGTATCCTCGGTGATCGATACATCAGAAATTTGAATACGAGTCCCTAATACGTTATCCTAATCTTTCCATAGCATTGCTTTTAAGTTCTATTTATCATCATAGCTGGCTGGAATTCGGGGGGGGGCACACAATTAACACATAGGCAAGCAAAAGTGTGTTGTGTTCGGTATGTCTAAAAGGAGCAAGGCTATTCATCTACATCGTTTATAACTCCAGTCATATCACTGGTAGGCAATGCTGAATGTCTGACTCATTAGGAGAGAAGGGGGGAAGAAGAGGGAGGGAGAGGGAGAGAATGAATGAATGTACACTTGAGACAAGTTTAGTTGCCTTAATAAATGCTTTTTTATTGCTGTGTTTTTCCTGAGATCTCGTATCTGCTTGTTAACATTCAGGAATCCTGATACCAAGCCCGAGCCTGCCTTGGCAGGTGAAGTAATACACAGTCCTGGAAGGTATACTAAAAACCCTAGGAAGAAGACAGAGTGATTCAGCCTGAATATGGAGAAGAGAATCCAGGGACTCCAGGCAGTTCCTTAATGGGAGAGCTTTATTTGTAGGATCTGAGCATCCTTCCCCACTCCACCCTTCTGCATTCCGCTAGTACTGCCAGCGTCATCCCTTTGGTCGTGGACTTTCCTGTGCCCATCATTCTCAAGCCAGAGCCAAATACCGCAGTCCGAAGTGCAACAGCTGTTGCCGTCTACTGGGACCAAACCACACTTCCAACCCCGTTCCAAGTCACCTCATCAGAAAACCCAGAGCTTGGACAACTCAGGACTCTCCTGCTGGAGCAGAGTCTGTGGACCACTCTCTAGCATGTGCAGGGTCCTAAAATGGGAAAACTTGTTCACAAGGCGCCTTGTCTCCGTTGATAAAGATGTGGATCCACACTCTCCAGCTTGGGGAAGGACATCCATGAGGGAGCAAAATCACCCGCATAGCAATTCCAGAATCCACAGGGGGTGAGACGCCCTCTTTGAGAATCTATTTTTGGGAGTTGCAGGTATATCTCAATGGTTAGAGCACTTGGTACTCTGCAGAGGACTTGGGTTTATTTCTCAACTTCCACTCTGGCGGATCACGACCACCTACAACTTCAGATCCAGCACATGTGACCCTCTCTCTGGTCTTTGTGTACACACACACACACACACACACACACACACACACACACACACACACTTCAGCAAGGACGTGGAAAGTGGTCAGCTTCGAAAGGTACATATCTTCTCAAACTCTGGAGTCTTCTTCCAAGCCCTACTACTTCATAAACCTGTTCCAGAAAGACAGACCAAACAGGATTAAGACATTTTTTTCAGCAGCCCTCACACCAACGCTACTTAAAATGTCCACCCTCTATCCTGGCATTTAATGCAATTTTTTCCCTACAGGACAGAGAGTAAGGATGATAACTGACAACAAGTGGGATGTGACAGAGATCTCTCCCACTCAGCCTCCCGAAATTACCTGAGGCATCCATGCACACGCAATCGCTTTCCCCAGTGAGAAAATGGCGCACTCTCGTGTATTCCCTCAGAGACCTGGGTTTTCCAGCACAGCCTTCCATCAAGAAAAGGCTGCATTCAAGGAAGCAACCAAGAGCACTGCCAGGCGGGGCTGTCCCTCTTTCAAATGCAGACAGAATTAATTTGTTTCCATTAACTCCTTATCAAGTTCCCCGACTTTGATTCACCACCACAAAATATATTTTTAGAAGGGGGCGGGGGTGGGGAGGGCTGGTAGATTTTTCAGGAAATAGCAAGTTAAGTTTTTTCCCTACTGTGAAGAAATCATTTGGCAAGCCAGGATGAAATGCTTCTAACGTCAGTTTTTTGTTTTTCTGGGGGGAGAGGGTGTATAGCATGGAGGGTTGGAAAGAGGGAGGGGAGGAAGAGAGGGAGGGGGGTAAAGAGGAAAGAGGAAGGAAGGGTGAAGGAAGGAGGAAGGGAGTGAGGGAGGAAGAATGGAGGGGAGAGATAGAGCGCATCCAACAATGAGCTTTTCTAGAAGACTCCTACAGGAAGCCTCCCCAGTCTGTCAGTGGATCAGGGCTAGGAACCCAGCATTGCCTGCACTGAGAATGTGAACTTTAGTAGAGCTGAGGTGGAAGCAAAGGGAGGAGTGGGGGTATTGAGGTCTGAAGGAGGGAGAAGAACTTCATTCCCTCCATCTATCCAAGTCTAAGGAGTGAGTCCTAGTTTTTCTTCTCCTTCAGAAAAGTATTAGATGAACCTCTTTTCTCATTGCCTTGAAGGAATACCTAGAAAACTGGGGGAGTGCCTTGACTACCTACCTTCATGCTCGTTGATGTGGAAAGGCTGTGGGTTGCACCATTTCCTGAGTTTGGTTCCTGAATTGTATGAGTGAAGAAAGCAAGCTGACTCCAAGCATGCATTCATTCTCTCTGCCTTAACTATGGATAGGAGGAGTCGCTTTGAGCACCTGCCGCCTTGATTTCCCCATGATGCTGGACTGTCTGGTGCTTTAAAGATGCCCATCATAGACTCTGGTAATGGGATATCTGGTCCCCTGGTGGTGTCACTAATCAGGGAGGGTATGGATCCTTTAAGAGGTGGAGCCTTGCTAGGAGACATGTGTCACTGGGGGCAGGCTTTGGAAATGTATAGTCTGCCCCAACTTCAAATCCACCTGCTCTGTTTCACTTTTGGTTGACGATGTGGAAACTCTGGGCTTCCTGCTCCAGCCTCTTGTGGCTGTGCCTCCTCCACCACAATGGACTGTCCCTTACTCTGGAACCATAAACCAATATAAACTCTTCCCTCCAGAAGTCCCTTTGGGCCATGGCGTCTTTCTCACATGAGCAGAAAGTAACTAATACCGACCCTGGGACTGTGAGCTGAAATGCCTTCTTTCCCTCCTAAGTTGCTGTGCTTTATCAAAGTGATAGAAATAAGACCAAATGACTAAACCCTCTTCCCAAAAGTTTTCTCCTTCCCTTTATGTCAATGTCACTGTGGAGTATCATAAGCCCATATCTCGTCAGCTAAACCTCCACACCTCACTGCTCTCAGCAAGGCAGGCTGCACTGAACAAGTGAGTTTTTCACCTTGTATTAATTAACCTGTTGTCTTTTCCCTACGATGCATCCTTTGAAATCTTAGATAATGTCTACATTTCGTTGATATCGCAAATCCCCTTTCTAGGCCGTTACACCACATGGAGAAAGTATAAAGACTAGATTGACAGCCCCCACGGCATGGTGTCCATGGTCAGATACATTCCTCAGCCCTCCTGTGAAGAGGGGTCAAGGTGTGTATGAAAATGGCGATACCTAGTTCCCAACGTGTGGTCAGTATTAAATGAGCCCATCAATGTAAGACTCTTAGGAGGCAGGGATGTGCACTAAACACACATCTGGTAATGTAATGGTTCTGATTATCCTTATTTTGTTGAGTTTCGCCACCTCGGTTATCTACTCGATAAACCTTAGCTAATTCACCAGCCCTTATGGAATAAGTCCTTTGTGTTTAAGCACAGGGTCACTGGGCAGAATATCAGCAAACTTCTCTTCAGAGTGGTCACCAACCTACTGAGAAAAGAGAGAACTGCAGGAGAGAATCTTTGCTTCAGACCCACTTAAGCGAACCATGTCTGGATGCGTGAGAGGCCAGCTTTTTCCCATTCTGAGAACACATGGCTCCCATTAGCTTACTGATACTGACATATCCGAGCCTTCCAAACTGCTCTGGGCCTCTGATGAGTGAAAGGTTTGCACGCCTAACAAGGAAAAGAGAGCTGCACAGGCAAAGAAATGCTGCCAGGAGTGGGGCGTGGAGGTGTCGAGTTTAGGTAGGAGACGGAATTAGGCACTGCTTTCAATGACTGACCTGTCCACACCTGTCCATAAACCAGCCACACCTGGTGAAGTTTCTGCCACTTCGCTGCCCCGATGCAGACACTGGTGCGAGTCTACAAGCCTCCATTACTCAGCAGGCGAGTCCAGTCAAACAGAGAACGTCGAAGGTAAACGCACGGCATCCGTGAGGTCTCTAATCCAAAGCAAACCCTGGGTTAAAAGCACAAATGTTCCTTTTATTTTGTGTGCTAAGGGCATCCTTACCTAGTTGGACTGTGGGACAAACAAGCCTGAATGCTAATTAATTTGCAGTTGGAACGTGTATGGTGGGAATTCAATCCTATGATAACCGTTATCATCAGCTTCCTAACGTCAAAGCCACGGGGTCCACCTTTATACAGCCCAGAGACTCGAGACATCTCATCAGACAGAAGAAATGACAGAGCCAAACCTGACCTGAGAAATTAGGACCAATGCTTTGTTCTAGATTGTATCCCCAAGGGAATGGGGCTTTTTTTCTCTCGATTAAGGAGGAGGACCTATGTACTCTGGCCATTTTATCTCTCAAGGCACTTGTAGTTTGAGACAATAAGGCAAAGGCAAGCAAGCAATGGTGGTTAAAGAGTCCTGAGGAGACATTTGCTTCCAGTTGGAGGCACATAACCTTTATCCTGCACCAAGTCATTTGGGTCCCATGAGCTTGATATCCCTACCGAGCTAGGAGAAGCACTATTTCTTGCCTGCTTTACCTGTGAAGAAATCAGACTGAAAAAATTAATTCCCCTCCATTTGAATCCTGACTCCTGCCAAAATCCTACTTAAAGCCCAAGAAAATCTCTCTACCCTGTGTCTTCATGCCCTCATCCACCAAATGTGAAAAATAAAATAAAACCACTTGCCACTGTTGGGCTTCATGAGGTAACGAGATGTCTACTAGTGTTAAAGTGCAGGCTGATCCCCTGACAGACAGACGGAGGTTTTTACAAAGTGTTTGCCGCTGTGATTATGAGGAAGGGGGCAGGAAAAGTTGATGATTTAGAACTGAAAATATCTGTAGGAAGAAATGACCAACTTTACTCACTTGTTCGGGACTCAGGTGTTATCGATGAGTTCCCTTGGGCTTCCCAAATGCTAGAACCAAGATCGCTGTGGGCATGCCCAGACAACTGGTCACCCTCCACAAAGTTGGTCTGGATAGGTCTCATGTAATAGAAGGAATTTTAGTTATTCTGAGGAGGAAAGGTTTCACAGCTGGTCCAACTAGATAGTGTTGTTAAATGTGGACTTTTAAGCAATAGATGGCAGCACTATCTGGAGGTTTGCCTTATAGGGGGGCAATGGCAGTATGTCAGGTAATGAACTATCTGACCCTCCCTTTGCTGCCTGGACTGTGTTTTTATTGTTGGTATTAACTCCCATTCTAGTGTTTTAGGGAGTCTTTCCCTTGCTTTATAGCTGCTATTCTCCCATGGGGATTCGAAGTACATTCTGATGTGCTCACCCCTCCACTTTCGTTTTTCTAGTCTACCTCTTGGAGGGATGGATGCCGTCTGCACAATCAACTCTAAAACAACCAAGACTCGCTTTCTTGGAGAGCTTTGTTCTAGGTTGAATATCTCTAATCTGCAAACGCACATTCTTAAGATGCTCCAAACGCTGGCCCTTTGAGTGGTGCACTGGAATTCAACTGGCAGAGACTACATGAATTTACGAAAGGAAAAAAGAAAGAAGGAAAAAAATTAACTGAAAAACTTCAACCATCTGAAGCATGTGTGGTGTAAGATACTCAATCTACATGTGGCTTTTCTTGTAATAAGAAATTTTAGAGCTAACAAGTGACTTTCTATGAGTTGGAATTTCAAAGCCACCAGGACTCTCATAGGGCACTTTCTTATCTCCTATATTCTTTGCAAGGTATTTTAAGGCTATGTGTCACCTGTTGTCCTAGCTTATAAAGTAGACTCATAGGATGAATCATATATGTATTGCGATGGGAACCAGAGGAGTCACCAACTCATTAAGCAGAGGACTTGGAAGGAAAGAAAGACTCATACATGGAAAAGCACTTCCCTGTGTCCCCAATAATTGTCCTTGAATGAATTTACTTAGTCAAGAGCCTAAGTACCTTTCCAAATGAGCCACTGAGTATGGCTGCAAGAACACTGTGGACTTTCAAGATGCTTGGGGCCACTCTAAAATCCCAAGGGGAATGTGGTCCACTTGATGTGATAGAGAAGGGGAGGCAGAGGGAGCTTAGGAGACCTTAGTAGACTGTGGTTCATCTCGTTGGTAGTGGGCCACGCCTGCAAAATGAACACCAACACACAGATAAGTCCCTAGGTGTGAGAAGACAAAAGGTTTTAGTAAGTTCATTGAGGAAAAAAAAAGTCACGTAAGCAGGGGATAAAAGCCACACTGTATCAAAGATTCCAGCCTTCCTTTCGGGATCCTAGGGATGGATGAAGCTCATTTTGCAGGGGCTGTGGCTATCATCAAAGGAAAGGACTCTTGGAGAGAGCCACACTCAGTATCATTGGCTTCTCAGGTTGTGATTTTCCACTCTGGCTTCGGCCAATGTCTAGGCTACATTCCACTGGCTCACTGAATCTCCTATTTCTTTTTTTTTTCCTTTTTTTTTTTTCTCTCTCTTCTCTTTCTCTCTCTCTCTCTCTCTCTCTCTCTCTGTGTGTGTGTGTGTGTGTGTGTTGTGTGTGTTTTCTGTTTATCTTAATCCAGCTGAGTAAGGTCTGTGTTTCCTAGCTTTACTCTCAGAAGACAGAGGACTCTCTGCCCACTCACAGGGAGAAAATGAACTCACTACAATCTCATTTAAAAGCACATCGTGGCTCTCACTCACTGTGATTAAGTAGAGGGTGAAAGGGAAATTGATAGAAACCAAAGCTGAGCTACAAATTTTCAATAAAATGAGTTGGAGCAAAAGATACACACACTCATGCACACACACACACACACACACACACACACACACACACAATTCCCATAGACAAGTTAGTTTTGCAGAATGTCAGAGATTTTTCTCGTTGAACCCAACAAGCACAATTGAAACCAATCCAAAAGCAGAAACTTAAATTGAGCTAATTTCCTGTTTGTCTATCCTTTGAGGCTAGGGAGACTGGCTGTAATTCAGAGGAAGGACAGTAAACAACAATTTGAGTTGAGAAATTGAACGTGCCTTTTATAAAGATTTGATTTTAGCGCATGTGCATGTCTCTCTCTCTCTCTGTGTGTGTGTGTGTGTGTGTGTGTGTGTGTGTGTGTGTGTGTGTGTGTGTGTGTGGTGGGGGGGGTGGTATACAATGCACGAAAGTTTAAGAACGCCAAAAGAAAGCACTAGACAGCCTAGTTCTGGAATCAGAGGCAGCTGTAACTCACCTGTTATGCGTGCTGGAAGCAAAACTCTCTTTCTTCAAACAGCACCTGCTCTTATCTGCTACGACATCTCGCCAGCCCCAAGTTGCCCAAATTTTGACGGTGCATTTTTTTTTTTTTGGTTTGATGGTTTTAGAATTTCCCTAAGAATTTAAACATGTATCTGTTCATCGTACCCATTGTGACAAAAGGATTTTTCCAAATCAGATGAATGAATTCTTATGGCTACAAACATTTGCCTCCCTAAGGTCTTGACAAGATTCTGATTATCAATAATTTGTATACATTTTAGAATCTCTTCTGTCAAGCTGTGCTAAGAGGAAAATTCATAGTTCTGAGTGCCTGCAGAAAGAAGCGGGAGAGAGCATATGTCAGCAGCTTGACAGCACATCTAAAAGCTCTAGAACAAAAAGAAGCAAATACACCCAGGTGGAGTAGAAGGCAGGAAATAATCAAACTCAGAGCTGAAATCAACCAAGTAGAAACAAAAAGGACCATAGAAAGAATCAACAGAACCAAAAGTTGGTTCTTTGAGAAAATCAACAAGATAGATAAACCCCTAGCCAGACTAACGAGAGGACACAGAGAGTGCGTCCAAATTAACAAAATCAGAAATGAAAAGGGAGACATAACTACAGATTCAGAGGAAATTCAAAAAATCATCAGATCCTATTACAAAAGCCTATATTCAACAAAACTTGAAAATTTGGAGGAAATGGACAATTTCCTAGACAGATACCAGGTACCAAAGTTAAATCAGGAACAGATAAACCATTTAAACAACCCCAGAACTCCTAAAGAAATAGAAGCAGTCATTTAAAGTCTTCCAACCAAAAAGAGCCCAGGTCCAGATGGGTTCAGTGCAGAATTCTATCAGACCTTCATAGAAGACCTCATACCAGTACTATCCAAACTATTCCACAAAATTGAAACAGATGGAGCGCTACCGAATTCCTACTATGAAGCCACAATTACTCTTATACCTAAACCACACAAAGACCCAACAAAGAAAGAGAACTTCAGACCAATTTCCTTTATGAATATCAACGCAAAAAATAATAAAATTATTGCAAGCAGAATCCAAGAACACATCAAAACAATCATCCATCATGATCAAGTAGGCTTCATCCCAGGCATGCAGGGATGGTTTAATATACGGAAAACCATCAAAGTGATCCACTATATAAACAAACCGAAAGATAAAAACCACATGATCATTTCATTAGATGCTGAGAAAGCATTTGACAAAATTCAACACCCCTTCATGATAAAAGTCCTGGAAAGAATAGGCATTCAAGGCCCATACCTAAACACAGTAAAAGCCATGTACAGCACACCAGTAGCTAACATTAAACTAAATGGAGAGACACTTGAAGCAATCCCACTAAAATCAGGGACTAGACAAGGCTGCCCACTCTCTCCCTACTTATTCAATATAGTTCTCGAAGCCCTAGCCAGAGCAATCAGACAACAAAAGGAGATCAAAGAGATACAGATTGGAAAGGAAGAAGTCAAAATATCACTATTTGCAGATGATATGATAGTATATTTAAGTGATCCCAAAAGTTCCACCAGAGAACTACTAAACCTGATAAACACCTTCAGCAAAGTGGCTGGGTATAAAATTATCTCAAATAAATCAGTAGCCTTCCTCTACACAAAAGAGAAACAAGCTAAGAAAGAAATTAGGGAAACAACATCCTTCATAATAGTCCCAAATAATATAAAATACCTCGGTGTGACTTTAACCAAGCAAGTGAAAGATCTGTATGGTAAGAACTTCAAGCCTCTGAAGAAAGAAATTGAAGAAGATCTCAGAAGATGGAAAGCTCTCCCATGCTCATGGATTGGCAGGATTAATATAGTAAAAATGGCCATTTTACCAAAAGTGATCTACAGATTCAATAGAATCCCCATTAAAATTCCAATCCAATTCTTCATAGAGTTAGACAGAACAATTTGCAAATTCATCTAGAACAAAAAATCCAGGATAGCTAAAACTATCCTCAACAATAAAAGGACTTCCGGGGGAATCACTCTCCCTGAACTCAAACAGTATTACAGAGCAATAGCGATAAAAAAAAAAAAAGTTGCATGGTATTGGTACAGAGACAGGCAGATAAACCAGTGGAATAGAATTGAAGACCCAGAAATGAACCCACACACGTACGGTCACTTGATTTTTGACAAAGGAGCCAAAACCATCCAATGGATAAAAGATAGCATTTTCAGCAAATGGTGCTGTTTCAACTGGAGGTCAGCATGTAGAAGAATGCAGATCGATCCATGCTTATCACCCTGTACAAAGCTTAAGTCCAAATGGATCAAGGACCTCCACATCAAACCAGACACACTCAAACTGGTAGAAGAAAAAGTGGGGAAGAATCTCGAACACATGGGCACTGGAGAAAATTTCCTGAACAAAACACCAATGCTCTAAGATCAAGAATCGACAAATGGGATCTCATAAAACTACAAAGCTTCTGTAAGGCAAAGGACACTGTGGTTAGGACAAAACGGCAACCAACAGATTGGGAAAAGATCTGTACCAATCCTACAACAGATAGAGGGCTTATATCCAAAATATACAAAGAACTCATGAAGTTAGACTGCAGGGAGGCAAAGAACCCTAGTAAAAATGGGATTCAGAGCTAAACAAAGAATTCACAGCTGAGGAATGCCGAATGGCTGAGAAACACCTAAAGAAATGTTCGACATCTTTAGTCATAAGGGAAATGCAAATCAAAACAACCCTGAGATTTCACCTCACATCAGTCAGAAACTCTAGCCACAGCAGATGCTGACAAGGATGTGGAGAAAGAGGAACACTCCTCCATTGTTGGTGGGATTGCAGACTGGTACAACCATTCTGGAAATCAGTCTGGAGGTTCCTCAGAAAATTGGACATTGCACTACCTCAGGACCCAGCTATACCTCTCTTGGGCATATACCCAAAAGATGCCCCAACATATAACAAAGACACGTGCTCCACTATGTTCATAGCAGCCTTATTTGTAATATCCAGAAGCTGGAAAGAACCCAGATGCCCTTCAACAGAGGAATGGATACAGAAAATGTGGTATATCTACACAATGGAATACTACTCAGCTATCGAAAGCAATGACTTCATGAAATTCATAGGCAAATGGTCGGAACTGGAAAATATCATCCTGAGTGAGGTAACCCAATCACAGAAAAACACACATGGTATGCACTCATTGATAAGTGGATATTAGCCAAAATGTTCGAATTACCCTAGATGCACAGAACACATGAAACTCAAGAAGGATGACCAAAATGCAGATGTTTCTATTCTTTAAAAGGGGAACAAGACTACCCTTGGGAGGGGATAGGGAGGCAAAGTTTAGAACAGAGACTAAAGGAACGCCCATTCAGAGCCTGCCCCACCTGTGGCCCATACATATACAGCCACCCAATTAGATAAGATGGATGAAGCAAAGAAGTGCAGGCTGACAGGAACCGGATGTAGATCTCTCCTGAGAGACACACCCAGAATACAGCAAATACATAGGCTAATGCCAGTAGCAAACCACTGAACTGAGAATGGGACCCCCATTGAAGGAATCAGAGAAAGGACTGAAAGAGCTAAAGGGGCTTGAGACCCCATATGAACAACAATGCCAACCAACCAGAGCTTCCAGGGACTAAGCCACTACCCAAAGACTATACATGGACTGACCCTGGGCTCCAACTTCATAGATAGCAATTAATAGCCTAGTAAGAGCACCAGTGGAAGGGGAAGCCCTTGGTCCTGCCAAGACTGAACCCCAGTGAATGAGATTGTTGGGGGAGGTGGCAAGGGGGGAGGATGGGGAGGGGAACACCCATAGAAGAGGAGGGGGAGGGGTTGGGGGATGTTGGCATGGAAACCAGGAAAGGGACTAACATTTGAAATGTAAATAAGAAATACCCAATTTAATAAAGATGAAAAAAAAAAAGAAAAAAAAACAAGAATCTCTTCTTTCTCAAACCCTAATCCCCCAAAAAGCCATAGTCCAATTAATCCTCTGGCCCTGACACACATG
This sequence comes from Rattus rattus, assembly GCF_011064425.1. Classification (NCBI taxonomy): domain Eukaryota; kingdom Metazoa; phylum Chordata; class Mammalia; order Rodentia; family Muridae; genus Rattus; species Rattus rattus. The sequence goes on along the minus strand of NC_046162.1, from coordinate 76,646,371 downwards.
TATGTACACGTACACACACACACACACACACACACACACACACACACCCCTTGTAGAAACAGAAATACATTGGTAAACAGTCATAACAAGAAGGAACTTTTTATCATAAAACAAATATGCTGAAGTTCACTGTTTACAGGAAATGAAAGTATTTTTTTAAAGGCTGAGATTAAAATTCATTTGTTTTTCTGTCTATCACCTCATTTCTTACATAACCTTGGTCTCTTTCAGAAAATCAGAATTTACTTGTAAATAAAAGTCGGGGGTTGGAAATTGGACTTCATCTGGCCACTTTACCTGGTGGTGGAGAACTGAATGACAGAGAGGCATCATTGGAAGCCGTCCGGCGCCCATCCCCAGTCCTCCTGCTTCCTTCGGAGACCGGCTAAGGACAGAGAGATCCTGGCAGCGGGCTTTGCCAGTGGATTAATTAGTGGATGCTGACACAGCTCTTTGAACAAGAAGGCAACATGTAAGTCTAAGTTTGATCTTTCACCTTCCTGCTAATGATCAGTTAATTAGTGTTTTCTGCTTGTATTTTAGTCTCTACAGAGCAGAGCCATGGGAGGGCGGGACTTTCAATAGGGCCACAAGCTGGGACAGACCTTTCTACATATACCTGCAACTGTTAAAAATAAGTTGGGAGATGGGGAAAATGATCAAAATATATGATATAAAAATTTTATAGATTTTTTATTATTTTAATAATTTTAATTTTAAAATCTAATTTTTTATTTTTTAAATTTAAAAACTTTTAATAATTATTAATGTAATTCAGCATAATGAGAGAGTAAATTTTAAAAAAACTGTTTGAAACCAATTGTGAGTTTGAGTAGATTCCCTCACCTTTCTGGCACTTAAAGTCACAAATAGGGAACAAAAAATAGAGTTGGGGGCGTTCCTACATCATTTACACATTAGTTTATAGGGATGACGAAAAGTATCTGGATATGAGGGAGGAGCTTCCCACATGACATTTCTTTCCCACAGAGCATCAAGCCCAAGTTGAAAGTGATGTGGTGAAGCTAAATGCTACTCAAGACGCACGAGTTAAGACAGTCTCATAGATTTCTAAAAGATTCTCTATTACAGTCCTCTGACTAGGTTAGTCAACACGCAGTATTCCGTCCCTCTGACCTTCTGCTTCCAGCCTTATCCAGCTCTGAGTTCGCATTCATCAAACAAGTACCTCATGAATAGATTATAAGAAATATTCATAAACACGGATGAGGAGGAAAGCACCCCTAGCTATATGCAAATTATCCTATGAACTTCAAAAGATTGCTTGGCAGAGCCAGAGATCCCGCTCCGTGGGGGAAATGCTTGCTGTGCAAGCATGAAGACCTGAGCTCATATCCCTATACCCACATAGAAATCCTAGGTGCGGGCTGGAGAGATGGCTCGGAGGTTAAGAGCACTGACTGCTCTTCCAGAGGTCCTGAGCTCAAATCCCAGCAACCACATGATGGCTCACAGCCATCTGTAACGGGATCTGATGCCCTCTTCTGGTGTGTCTAAAGACAGCTACAGCGTACTTATATATAATAAAGTAAATCTTTTAAAAAAAAAAATCCTAGGTGCGTCCATGCACACCTGTTCCAGTACCTCTGCCAAGGCAGAAGCAACAGGATCCTAGGAACTCCCTGGCCAAACAGAGTTCTGGGCTCCCTGAGGGACCCTGTTTCGAAAAGTAAAGTGGCCAAGCAGCTAAAGAAGACTCTGTGTCAAAATCAGGCCTCCGCAATAACTCATGCATACTAACACATATGTCTAACATACACACATGCCTGGCATCCTCCCTCCCTACACAAGCAACAAATAAATGAAAAAAATATATTTAGAGGACCTTAAAATGTTTCGGCAAGTTAACAGACCACAAATATCAGATTCTGTGGTTTTGAGTTTTTTAAAAGGAAAGATGTTTTGTTCTGCTTTGGTTTCGTCGTTGTGATTGTTGTTGTGGTTGTTCTTTGTTGTTGTTGTTGTTGTTGTTGAGGTTGTTGTGGTTGTTGTTGTGGTTGTTGTTGTAGTAGTGGTGGTTGTTGTTGAGGTTGTTGTGGTTGTTGTGGTTGTTGTTGTGGTGGTGGTTGTTGTTGTGGTGGTGGTTGTGGTGGTGGTGGTGGTTGTTGTGTGGTTGTTGTTGTTGTTGTGGTGGTTGTTGTGGTTGTTGTTGTAGTAGTGGTGGTGGTTGTTGTGGTTGTTGTGTTGGTTGTTGTGGTGTTTTGTGGTGGTTGTGGTGGTGGTTGTTGTTGGTGGTGGTGGTTGTTGTGGTGGTTGTTGTGGTGGTGGTGGTGGTTGTAGTGGTGGTGGTGGTTGTTGGTGTTGGTAGTTGTTGGGTAGTGGTTGTTGTTGTTGTGGTGGTGGTGGTGGTTGTGTGGTTGTGGTTGTTGTTGTTGTGGTGGTGGTTGTTGTTGTGGTTGTTGTGGTGGTGTTGTTGTTATTGTTGTGGAGGTTGTTGTAGTTGTGGTTGTTGTTGTGGTAATGGTGGTGGTTGTGATGGTGGTGTTTGGTTGTTGTGGTGGTGGTGGTTGTTTTTGTGGTGGTAGTGGTGGTTGTGGTGGTGGTGGTAGTGGTTGTGGTTGTGGTTTGTGGTAGTTATTGTTTTGTGGTTGTTGTTGTTGTGGTGGTGGTGGTGGTGGTTGTTTCTTTTTCAGAGAGAAAGAAAGAGTATGAAGTTCGGTAGGTAGGGTAGTAGAGGAGGATCTGGGATATTTGGGGAGAGGGGAGAAAGAGTATGACCAGAATATACTGTATGAAATTCTCAAATTATAAGTGAAAGTATTAAGTAAAATACAACAGTTGCTGCTATAGGATAGTCCAGCTTCTCGGTTGAAAGCCCAGCTCTGATCCTGGGTTGTCAGTCACGACAAACACATGTCTGGCCAATATTCCATCCCAGCCTAGCACTGAAGCAGTTGGTTTCTCTGATCAATATCTCCATCATGGGGTTTTAAAATAAGCCATCGTTTCCTTAGCAATGGCACAGACCACTGTGTCAATGAAATGCCAGAAACATGATGCTAGCAGGTATAATCATTTCATAAGTACCAGAAAACATAAGTTTCCATTGATCTTCTTATGGGGACATTGGAGGGCGGGAGGGCAGGGAAGACAATTCAAAACATGCACAACCTTATCCTCTAATAACTTCAAGTAGCACAAAGCCACATAGGGGATAGGGGCAGATCCTTTCTGAGAGTGGAAGTCAGTGCCCCCCCCACCCCCCACCCCCACCCCACCCCATACAGCTGCACTCTTCAAAGCTAGCCATTCATATATAACCTAAAACTCAGGAGGTGGTACAGTGGGTAAAGTGTTTGTCACAAAGGTTGAGAACCAAAGCCCAGTTTCTCAGAGGCCTTGTAAATGCTGGAGAGTGTGGCACCCACCTGAAATTCCACCCTTAGAAGGAATAGATGGGATCCACAGAGCAAGCCGGCCAGCAAGGCCAGCCATTCTACTGGACGGCTTATCAGTTGGATTGACAGGTTTTGCCTCAATGAATCAGAGCTGACATCAGGCTCACGCCTTCACCTGTACACTCACCCTCACACACATGTGCCCATGTGCATGTAGACACACACACACACACACACACACACACACACACACACACACACATACACACCCCACAGGAAAGCCACAGTCAGCACTTTGCCAGCCCATTAGTGAAAGAGGCCATGCAGGGAGAACATTTGCTTGCAGAAGTGACAAGCATGGTGAGAGGCAATGGAATTCTCTTGTCATCGAGTGAGAAGCTAAACGGGTCATATCTGAAAATAGTCTTTTTCCTAAAGGCCCCGACTCTAGACCACTGGCCTCTCTGTCCTGCGCTCTTCCTATCAGAACCTCTGAATCATTTTGCTTTGGGGGAGAGAGCAGATTTTAGGACAGTGGACTAAAAGCCAAATGTCCACAGTAACTTAGCATTTTTCCACTTTCTTTGCAGGTTCAATTGAGACCGCCATAACATGACAAATGAAAGGGCACACTGTGGCCACTTTCTTTAAAGAGAAAAAGGAGAGGTGATAGGAGAAGGGAGAGGTGGTCTTCCCTGTGTTGTTCTCTGCTGGCGGCTTTGGAATGCTCTCTACCAACCTCAGCACCTCTCCAGGATGGCAAAGTTTCAGCCACCAGTGGCTCCCTTGACTATGGGGGAGACATTGCCAATCCAGTAAGGTCCGGGGAGCACCTGCTGTGCTCATGTCTGTAGGGACCGAGGTAAGTGTTTCCGGGCACCTTCACCTCCCCATGCTCACCCTCGTTTCTTCCCTCTCTGCCACAGGGATCCCTTCACTCCTGTTTACACTCAGAAGATGGTGGCGTCTGTTTCTTAATGTTTTAAAGAAGTTTAGAAGCATGCCCACGCATGCATGCATCCGTGCATCCGTGCATGTGTGTGTGCATGTGTGTGCATGTGCGTGCATGTGCCTAAGATTTCTTAGATACTAATTACTTCTTAGAGAATCACACATGGATGATTTAACTGTAAATGATTCAGAACCCTACATATTAAATTTCCTTTGACATGAACACCAGGATTTAAAACTTAGTGGGAAAAGGACTCTATGCTTTAAAAATTAAAAAAAGTGTACTTATGGATGTGTATCAAACAGCGAGTAAAATTCCCAGCTGGTGACCAGCTTGGCTAGGGGATGTCATGATGTCACAAGCCTGGTCATTATGACTGGGTCTCAACAGAAGTCAAAGCCATGCTGGAGCTGTGGCGCTGTGTGGCAGCATCAAACGAACAACCATAGAAGAGACTGGTGTTTGAGGGGGCCCTCGAAGAAGAGACTAAGGCACAACCCATCCCTGAAAGCAAGTGGGATGAGGAAAGCCATGATGTCTGATGGTAAATGATAGGAGGTCAAGACTTGAGAACCAGGAGCATCGTTCTGTTTGATCTTGGATGCTAATTCGGAATAAAATGCCCGGGGTACAAAAGCACTGGCCATGATCACAGCAGACCAGGTCACTCCAACTTCTTGTTTTCTAACTTTAAGCTACTCTTCGGTCTTGATTGTGTGGACAGAGTGAGGCAGGTATGAAACTATGCCAGTCATGTGTAAGTCTCTGTAATAAAATACCTAATACAAATCAATTTTAAGAAAGAAGGGGTTTGATTTGACTGACAGTTGTGGAGGTGTGGGTCCATTTTCAGTTGACTCTATTTGCTGTTGCTGATGATGATGAAGGGGGTGATGGTGTTGGTGGTGATGGTGATGATGGTGGTGGTGATGGTGATGATGGTGGTGGTGATGGTGATGATGGTGGTGGTGTGTAATGATGATGGTGGTGGTGGTAGTGGTGGTGGTGGTAGTGGTGGTGGGTGGTGGTGGTGGATGGTGGTGGTTGGTGGTGGTGTGGTGGTGGTGGTGGTGGTGATGGTGATGGTGGTGGTGGTGATGGTGGTGGTGGTTGTGGTGGTGGTGATGGTGGTGGTGGTGGTGGTGATAGTGGTGGTGGTGGTGGTGGTGGTGATGGTGGTGATGGTGGTGGAGGTGGTGGTGGTGGTGGAGGTGATGGTGGTGGTGTGTGGTGATGGTAGTGGTAATAATAGTGGTAGTTGTGATACTGGTGGTTTGGAGGCACAGTCTACGATGGCCAAGACTGGCCTTGAATTCCTGGTTCCCCTCCATTCACCTTACAAGTACTAAGATTCCAATTACTCACCATCACACCTCCTATACAGTTGACACCATTGCTTGGAGACCTTTGATAAAGTTAATCATCACTGTGGGAAGTGAGTAGTAGTAGAGCAAAGTTGCTTACCTTGTGGAAACCAGGAGGCAAAGAAAACCGAGAAGGGGACCAGGATCCAAAGAGCTTCTTCAAGGGCATGCCCTGATGACCTAAACTGCTCCACACTAGACGACTTCTCTCCTGAACATCACATGACCTCCCAATCACAACACAGCCTGGCGACCAAGCTTCAGTCTGTGGGGCTCTGGGAGCCGTTCAAGTTCCAAACCACAGCAAGAACACAATAGAAATACTGGGCAGGTGAACAAGAGTCCATGGTTCTCCAGTCCTGTCAGACCATCTGGGACAGGGTCACAGACATTTCACCTGTGAACATACAGAACGTATTGAATATGTCACATGTCCAAAGCCTCAAGACTCACCACTGGACCTTTCTGTCTGTCTTCAGGCCAGCCCTCCCTCTGCTATGTCACATACAAGATCCCTGTGACCCGTATGATTATCACCGCATAAGCTGGGGTATTAGCTTCTTTTCTGTTGCTGTGATGGAATACCCAGAAAGAACAGTGGTTCTCAACCTTCCTAAGGCCACATCCCCTTAATACAGTGCTTCGTGTTGGGGTGACTCCCCACCCCAACCATAAAGTTATTTTTGTTGCTGCTTCATAACTGTAATTTTCTGCCATTATGAATCATCATGTAGATCTCTGTGCTTTCCAATGGTCTTGGGTGACCCCTGAGAAAGGAAGACTGAGCCTTGCCCACACTTTCTCTAAGACACGCCCTTTGAAGAGCTCGGCGGGACCTACAGAAGGGGAGGCAGACAAACTTGAGAACAAGCTACCTTGAAAGGACAGTGTTCCCTCTGATTCCACTTGAAACATCTCGTAGATACATGGCTAATGACTCAATGAGACAGTCATGGGTTAATACATACAAGAGGTTGCTTAGCAGAAAATCTGCAAAGTTGAATGAAAAATTAAAGACGGAGACAGGAATTTTGCAAATCTCCTCCTCCTCCAACAGTCTCCTGGCCCCGGGTTCTGCTTCCTCCACATAAAAACCACTAGGAATTTGGTAAACAAGAAGAAAAGCAAGTCAGCATCCAGATCCTACAGGGAATACAAGGTAAAGGTGACTTTGCTCTGATTTGCTTTGGGTTCAACCCTTCTGGAAGCTCTCTGTTCTTCAGAGCTCCTGGGCATCTTCAGAGGAAGAGCTTAATGGGAACTGGTAGAACAGAACATCTCAGAAATACAGGCAGGTGCTGAGATGTCTGGGGACCAACTTAGGTCCCCTCGGGGAGCTCTGAAACTTGGAAGAAAATGTTGTCAACCAAGGCAGGAAACAGGACAGACATCATAAATGCTCAGTTCCAATGGAGTTTTCTCGGATGTTTCTGAGGTGAGCTTCAAGAGCATGAAGAAATAGAGGGGCCAGCAAGATGACTCAGTGGGTAAAGAAACTTTCGGCATAACTCTGTCAGGCTGGGTTGGAACTGCAGGATCCAGGTAAAGATAGACAGAAAGACCTGACTCTGCAAAGTTATCCTCTGCACACACACGCACACACGCACACACACACAAGCGTACACATAGGTGCACATACCACTCACTCACGTGTGCACACACAGACACACATAGACATAGATAAACACATACACACTCAGACATACACACACACACATCACTCACACATACATTGTAACAATGTATACATATATGATTCCCTTCCCCCTTAACAATCACAAGAGCGTCCTTTTCCCTCACCAGGCTCCTTTTCCTGTACCTGGAAATGGAGAATAAAGATATTTGACCTCCCTAAGTCTGCAACAAGTAAAAATGAGAACAAAACCATACAGCCACCCGTGGCTGCCAGTGGCCTCGATTCTGTGCAAATCCAAGACCCATCCTTTCCGCCCAACACGTTGGGTGCTTTCTCTTTGCAGGTCCACCTACACATACACCTCCATACCCAGTGCGAGCAAAGACCCAACTCTCCATAGCCATGTTCTGGGAAAGCAAATTGCAAGCAAGGCAAAAGCATCACATTTCCAGATACACAAAGCAAAGCTGGTTCTTCCTGATAACTCAGCTCTCCTGTTCTACCTACAGGAGGTAGAGCCTATCTTTCTAAAGAAATTAACTTCCTTAGGAATATTGAGATAATCTATTAAAAATATAATAAGTCTTATCTTTTTATATATACACTATATATATGCATGTGTATGTATATGTGCCTGTACGAGTATATACATATATACCTGTGTCGCTGTATGTCTCATTTGTGAGGGTACCCATGTTAGACCAAAAGATGGCATCAGATTCTGCAGTTACAGAGGGTTGTGAGCGGCCAGGGATGCTGGTAACCCAACTCTTTGCAGCTCAGGAGATAATCAGATCAAAAACGTATAGTTAATATCTATAATAAATCACCGTAATGAACAGCAACCACTGAGTACTAAGGGCTTTGTATTCTGAATTTCCTCAGGTGGGCCAAGGCAAGGAGGTGGGGAATCTTAGGGGTGCTTGACTGACATCTGCTGCTGGGACTTAAGCTCCTCCCCCAGCAGCCCAGGACCTGCTGTTGTTCCTGTCTCCTTTGATATGGGACCTGCACCTCCGTCAGCTATGTTAAAGAAAAACAGTCCAGGCAAAATTGGAGTTAAGGGTCATGGGGGAGGCCGGCGGGGTCCTTTCTTCTTGGGTTTTTGATACATCCTTCTTTCAACTATTCTTTGCCAACAGCAGCTGGAGGGTGGAGAGAAACGGTCAGGAGGGAGAGCTGGAGACTTCCGGAAAAACCCTTTCCTCCTCTCCTTTTGCAGGGCTTGCCCCGGAGTTATCCAGTCACAGGGGAGACGTCCATCTGCCCCCACTGATGGGATTGGTTACCCTCCAGGAGCCCTCCTGGGCATCAGCCCACCGTTCACTTCCTCCTCTTCCTGTTTCAACCTCTGCACCTCCAGCCTCCTGTGGCTTCACAGCTAAGGGCCCAGACTCAAGAGGCAAGAGAGCTCAGTACTCGCTAGTGATGAGCCGCCAGCCCTCCCTCTGTAGACCCCCCAGCTCCCCAAATACAAAAACACAGTGGCTGCCGAGCATGTATGCTTTGTAAATCTAAAAGCACAGAGTGACTTCAAAGCAGCCGCCGCATCGTCTTCCTTTCTGCTAATAGACAACATCCAGGTGCGTCCTCCTGAAGGACTTCTTAACATCGATCTCAAAACTGTTTGGGATTGATTTATTTCCACGGAGTGACCTCTTTTGTCCTTCTCTGGGATCAAGCTGTTACATAAACCCAACCTGTTAATTTGGCCATCATTATACAGCAAAGGAAGAAGCCCATCCCCCTACCAATCTACTGAGACAGCCACCCCACTCTACGCAGAAGTGTGCATGTGGATAGTGTAGTGTGTGTGCACTTCTTCATGCAAAGCCCAGAGGCCAGCACTGAATGTCTATCTCGAGCTTCTAAATCTTACCTTTAAAAATGATTTCGTTTTGATGTGATTGCAGATATGCAGTAACTGAGAAGTGTGGCAGGGAGAATTCTCATACACTCTTTTCTATGATTAAATTTAGTCTCTGGTAATTTCATACATGACACAGCATCTCTCACTGCAGTAGCAGTCCATGATGATTCAGCTAATCTGGGTGGCCAGTTCTGTTTCCACCTTGTAGCTGCTCTTTGCTACCTTGTGGGTTCTTTTTCCATGGGTGTGTGTGTGTGTGTGTGTGTGTGTGTGTGTGTGTGAGAGAGAGAGAGAGAGAGAGAGAGAGAGAGAGACAGAGACAGAGACAGAGAGAGACAAAGAGACACAGAGAATATCCCTGAATCTAATTTCTTTCCTTTTGTTTCTTCTTTCACACCAGGACTACTAACAACCTCTCCCACCCAATGACCATCAACCACCAACTAACTTCCTCTCAGGGCTCTAGCATTTATATACCCTCTGAAAAGTTCCCAGAATTCCAAAGGTCACACAATCACAGAGAGTATCTGCAGCTGGCGAAACCACGCCTCTGCTGGAGCACAAGAAAATCATAGTCAGCTGTTGTGGACAATCCGAAGCAGTCCCATATCCCTACGGCTGGGATTAAAAGAAAAGTACATTTTTTTTTTTTTGGTTCTTTTTTTCGGAGCTGGGGACCGAACCCAGGGCCTTGCGCTTCCTAGGTAAGCGCTCTACCACTGAGCTAAATCCCCAGCCCCAGAAAAGTACATTCTTATCATATTCCTGTGGGTTTTGTTTTAAAGAACCTAAAATTCCAATATTCTCAATACACACCTCACCAGCGCTGGGCTTCCAGGTAAACTGTTCCACCACACTCAGGTATAAATCAAGCAAGCAAGCAAGCTGGGTATCAAACTCAGGCAGCTGACCAGCCTCTATAAAATAAAATCCCAAGCTGGTGCCTCTCCATTCTCAGAAGGCATGAACATTGTTCCTCTGTACCCCAGGCTGGGCAGCACCCTCAAAAGCATGTTCTCCCTGGGTAGTAAAGTTTCCTTTTGGATTTTCAGCTAAATACAGAAAGGATGTATTAATTCTGTGTTCAAATATTATGTGTATGTTTAGGTTAGCAAGTCGAAGATACAAATATGCCAAGACTGGTGCATTATGAAATCAATCCGTGATCAAATCCCATTCTGTGGTGGTTTGAATATGCTTGGCTCAGGGAGTGGCACTATTAGTAGGTGTGGCCCTGTCGGAATAGGTGTGGCCTTTATGGAGGAAGTGTGCCACTGTGGAGGTGGGTAATGAGACCCTCCTCCTAGCCATGTGAGAGCCAATCTTCTCCTAGCAGCCTTCAGATGAAGATGTAGAACTCTCAGCTCCTCCTGCACCATGCCTGCCTAGATGCTGCCATGCTCCCACCTTGATGATAACGGACTGAACCTCTGAAACTGTAAGCCAGCCCCAATTAAATGTTGTCCTTCTAAGACTTGCCTTGCTCATGGTATCTGTTCACAGTGGTAAAGCCTAACTAAGACCCTTCCCACTCCCAACTGAAAAAAAAAAAAAAATTAACCCAATCTGCTTCAGATCCTGAAAAAAAAAAAATCTGATGAAGCAAACTGAGTCCAGCACAAGACCCAGATACTTCTTTACCAATGAAGTCTTTCCTAGGGTAGCCTGGTTTTAGGCACGACAAGCAAGATAGTGTTGTGGAAATGATGGGACAGACTTCTCGTAGGATTTACAAAGCAATTTGTTTTTGAATTTGTCATTTGGGTTTTTCTTAAATCAAAGAGGGTATTCCCAGACTATTACAGTTAGTTTTAATTATCAACTTAACCATGAGTCACTGAGACGCTCAGTGAAGGACTGTCTAAAGCAGGCTACCCTGTGGGCATGTCTGCGAAGGACTGCCTTTTCTTCACTGACGTGTAAAGAGTCTGTCTGGAAGTGGGTGCCACTGTTCTCGTCATGAGGTTCTGGACTGTATAAGAGTCGAGAAACCTAGCTGGGTCCAGGCACATGTAAGCATTCTTTCTGTTTACTGGATGTGACCAGCAGCTTCAAGTCCTCCTTTGAATTCTCCGCAGTGATACACTGCAATCTAGGATTATAAACAAGGTAAACCATTTGACCCCTAAATTGCTTTTTGTCACTGAATACAGACCAGCTCCTTAAGGAAAGGACTGGGGGAGGGGGTCAGTGAGAGGCATGAAGTCACATGATGAATCCCAAGAAATCAGACTCCTCCAGAGACCAGCATCAAGGTGCAGATCGGCGTTTATTGTGTAGCGCATGCGCTAATGTACACTGTTCAAGCCAATCGTAAGCCCCTAAATCGTCAACCAATCATATCTCGCCACAATGTCACTATGCCCCAATGAAAGCCCTCCCTGGTTTATGAGGTAACTCAGAAGGGGAGGAATGGGAGTATCATCACCTATTAGGACTTTCATGAAAATGGGGGAAGCAGCCACCTCCGTGGCCTTGGTTTCTTTTGCTGTCTCTCCCGTGTTCCAGGAGCCATCTTAGATCTAATGCCATGTGTATAGATCAGGACTCTTCGAGGAATGACGGGAGCCTGTCACTGCTCTCCACCCACTTTTCCTTCATAAGATTGACCTCCATATCCCCCTCCCCCATCTAGGCTGTAGGTTAAACTGGACTGTGTAGTATTGCCAAGGGTGAATATGGATGAACAGGAGGCTATTTTTCTTTTCAGTTTTCTTTGGATCTGGAGACAACTGTTCTGATAAAACTGACCTCATAACCCTCTGCAGTTACATTATAAGGAATTTTCAAAACATAGGGCTGAACGTTGGACTTTCTTAGAATCTCATCTTCTTAACTTTAAAATGAGTGGGCTAACTACCGAACCAGAGAGAACTTTTTAATCAAAGCCATTGTAACTGCTGTGAAAATCCTTTTCCTGCTTTTATAAGTCGTTAATAAAGATACTTGATATGTAAATGAGATTCAGAGCAAGTGTTTTTAGAGACCAAAGTCACCAGAGGACCAACATCAGCGCATATATGGGGTGTGCTGGCAAAGAACCCTTCCTAACCTCAGGGAATTCTTCCCCGCCTCCTGTTCAGAGATAACATTATTATTCTTAACTCAGTCCCCCAACCACCACCCAAAATCAATGCAGTGAACAATGCCCTGCCCTTGTTATGAGGCAACCTACCCAGGCTGACAATTTCTCAGAAACACAGACAGGAAGAAAACGGTAATTGGAGCTCAAGGTCTGCGGATAAAAAAAAGTTTGGCCATTGGATTTTATCTGTGATACAAACAGCTTGACAATTCCAGGTCCTGCTTCCTTTGAACGGAGCATGAGCGTGGATCCTGAAATCTTGTCAACCAAGAACTTCTTTTCTGATAATTTTCAATTTAGAGAAGATTATCAGGAAGCAGGGATTGTGGGCTGGACTGAAAGAATTAGCAAGGCAGTTCTCTTTTCTCACTGTCTGTGTGGAGGAAATCAGAGAGCATCTTGCAGGAGTCAGTTCTCTCTTCCACTCTGTGGGGTCCTGGGGAGTCAAACAGAGGTCATGAGGCTTGGTGGTCAGCACCTTTCCCCACTGAGCCAGCTCGCCAACTGTAGCAACACAATGCTCTTTGTATGGGATGAGCCACACAGAAGTCTCTCCAGTAGAATCATTTCCTCCATAATGCCGTTTGGACTGGGTCTTTTGCTGCCCCGTTTCTCATCCCAATAGAGGCATCCTTCTTCCCCAGATGGCAAGGTGGTCCATCAGACCTTAAACGCCCTGCCTTCATCTCTTTATTCTCCTCTGGGACAACATTCTGACTCCCCACTGTTAGTAGCAGCCGTTATCACCAGCTGGTTTTCTTCCTGTAAGAGTGTCTAGACCCATGCCAGTTAGGCTCAGGCGAAACAGCACCCTATAGAGTCCCACCTTTAGACACGGTGACACAACACTGTCATCTGCAAAGCTCAGGCATGTCTTACAGCTGGGTTACAAAAAGAGAGGGAGAGAGGAAATATATTTTTCATAACGCTTTAAGCGGGTCTCGATCATTTTGTGTCAGGCCACCTTCCCAGCTGACCTGGGGGGACATGTAGCCTACTGGCCACAGGTTGAGCATGCTGGGTCATTAGGCTGGCTGAGTTCAGTCTTCGTGCAGACCCTGTTATGGTGAAGAAGGTAAGGGGCTTTGGAACAAATCACATTCAGTATCCAGGTCACCAGCAAAGGAACTGCATAATTTGCTTATGTGAATGGTTCCATCAGACCTTGAAACACCCTGCCTCCTGTGTATTTCTGTTTCTAGCTTAATGTTTCCATATAGCATCTTTATATTAAAAAGGAGGAGGAGGAGGAGGAGGAGGAGGAGGAGGAGGAGGAGGAGGAGGAGGAGGAGGAAGGTTGGGGAGGCACCATTTTTTTCCTCCTACTGGAAGAAAGGTACAGAAAGAGAAAAGGAAGATTCATTCTCCTTCCTCCTCTTCTCTCCATCCACAGGCAAAAATCTAATAAATATGATTAAATTACATGTCTTTTCCTCCCATTGAAGCCCACTGCATACTATTCAAATATTAGAACTCAGGAAATAAGGCAAGACAAGGTCCCTCGTGAAACCTTAGAAGGCTGTGGAGGGGTCTGAACTAGAGGACCGCCTGGCTGGGTGACTCTAATTAAGAAATCACCCTGCTGAGAAGAGCTTAATCTAAATAAAATATTAAAAAAGAATCCGGTGAAAACCATTGCCTCTCCGCCCCACCTCCTCACATGCTTCATGCCCAGAGCCTCCTTTCCCAGTGAGTTCCAGAGACTTCCAGACTGTTCTTCTGCATGGTCTCTGCACCATCCACTACAAAGGCTCAGTCCGCCAAGAAGGAGTTGGGTCTTAACATGGATGCATGGCCAGATATTCCTAGGGCTAGAGGCAGAGCGAGTCCGTGTGGTTTGCGTTTGGATTGGAGTACAGGATGTGATTGTGATCAAAGATTGATTCATAGCCTGGCCAGGCCCTCTCATTTTGACATAGTGAAGTCCCATCCCACCATCAATCTGTGGGCTGACGGGAAGGACACACCTCCCCATCAGATGCTTTTAGTTTTGATAACATTTCTCATAGTTGTAGTCCCTCATCAAAGGAACTTCTTTCCTCAGCTGCTATGCTGATGGAGCAGCAGCTTGCAAGCGAAGATCCAACCCGTCGTAATTGGCTCAGGTCGAAGCCTTTGGATGCTGTACCGTGGCTCAGCCCCAGATCTCGGATCCATCCCAGCTCTATCTCTCTTACTCCTGGTCCATGCAATTTTATTATCCAGCCCATCAAAGACAAATCCCATGTGAGCTTCACCATTAAGCACGAATAGGTCCATAAATGAGTGAGTGCAGAAATAATGAATTGACTTTTAGACCCAAAAGATTTCCTGAGACAAAAACCAATCAACACGAGGTTGGGGACACTGTGAAGTCCCCCGTCTGTCATCCCAATGTGGGACACTACGCTTGAAGTGGTTAGCTACCAAGACTCCAAGTCTGAGGTTTTCCACAGATCTCAGAGTTAGTGTCAAACTTCTAGAGCCAACCATTTCCAGGACAGTCAGAAAACGATTCCTTTTAAAGAGGAGATCACTTGTATTTTCAGTACTGGGCATTGAATCTGTGACCTCATGCATGCTAGGTAGGCATTCTCCCCTTAACCAATGTTCCCTACTCTGTTTTTCGTTTTCAAAAAGAAAAAAAAAAACAAACTGAACCTGTTTTGGTAAGTTGTCAAGGCTGGCCTTGAACTCTTTATCCTTTTGCCTCAGCTCATAAGTAGCTGAGATGACAAGCCTAAGCCAACAGGCCAGCAAAGAGGAGATCTATTTACCAGTCCCTGAGCCTAGGAAATCACTGTTCCTTTGCTCTTCTTCAGTGCCCCCTTAAGAAGCACCACCCAGGAGGCAGCTTTTGATTTGGCTCCCAGGATCTCCTGGCAACCATTCTCCTGGAAGAATGCACTTGGATGGGGAGCGGCAGAGAATGGCTTTTTTCTGAATGAAGCGACACATACAGAGATGACAAGGCTGCTACTTTCAAAATCAGTTTGCATAACTCTAACTTTTTAACACGTATTTGTATAACCGTATGGTGTATAGCACACACACATGCACACACACACACACACACACACACACACACACACACACACACGTGCCATATAGCACATGAGTGCACTGCAGTGTCTATGCATGCACTATAGAAGACAACTTGTGAGAGATGGTTCTCTTCCCGTCATGTGAGATGGGAATCGAACTCAGAACTACAGGCTTGGCAGCAAGCCCCTTTACCTGCTGAGCCATTTTGTCGTACCTTTCATTTTGTTACCAAGTTCCCTCAACTGCCTTCTCAGAGTTCCTTTCCATGAAGCAGTCTACACTGCTGAGACCCGCATGGCAGGAATCGAGGGTGGCTCCAGCCAGTGGGTCAGTAAGACAGCAAGACCCACAGACCAATACTGTCACAGAACTGCACCCTTCCAACAGTCACATGGATGAGCTCAGATGTAGATCTCTATCTTTAGTTGGGACTCAGATGGGAATAGAGACCCTACACCCTGACTTCATGCAGCCTTGTAATAAACCTTGACACACAAGACCAGGGAAGCACCCGTCAGATGCCGGTCGATTCCAAATAACAGAAACCATAAGAAGATTAACAGGTCTGATCTTAGACCTCTAAGCATCAGGGTAACAACTTCTTATTCTGATAATGGTCACTCGCTCCCCAACGAAATGTCAAGTTCAACTTGGGCAAAGGCAACACCTTGGTATCCCTCACAAACAAATTGGCCCATATCTAAGACAACTAATATCTAGGAGGCTTACTGATTGAATTGTGAATTGAAATGATTCACAATTACTTTTGACAACAATACTTTTTTAAACTATTCACTCACACCAGAGCAAAGCAAGCAGCTACTGAGGACCAGAAGGTTTTCGTATTGTCTTGTTATGAGTAAGGAAAAACATTTAGATTTGACCTTGGTTGTGCTCTCTTTATGTCTCGGAAACCCTTAGGAAACTTCTGTCCATCTCCCTTCAGCGTGGTCAAACGTCCACTCTGGGCCACCAGCATGGCTCAATGGGAGAGTGCTTCCCACACAAGGCTGGTGACCTAAGCTCAAACCCCAATTTCCAGAACCCACAGAAGAAGGAGAGAACTACTTAGTTATTCTTTGACTTCTAAATGCACATGTACATAGTCAGACACATAGACACACACACACACACACACACACACACACTCAAAAACCTACACCACATATCTAGACCACAAGCAAAGAAAAGACTCATAAAACAGAGTCTGATTTACACACACACACACACACACACACACACACACACACACTTTCAAAACTTTAAATCAAATATCTAGACCAGAAGCAAAGAAATGACTCAGAAGACAGAGTCTGATATACACACACACACACACACACACACACACACACACACACACACACACACACACCACACACACTAATTTTCAAAAACTTTAAATCAAACATCCAGACCAGAAGCAAAGAAATGACTCAGAAGACAGAGTCTGATTTCGCTGTCTGGTCATAAACACTTTGACAAGGAGTTTGGCACTTATCAGGACAGAAAAGAAGGAAAACAGAAGTTGTCTTCTAAAGGACCCAACACCCTTGGAATTCTATGACCTAATTCTGTCTAAGCTTTCAGTAGAGGGACTGCCTCTGTCTGACTCTCATGGCATCGGAGCCCCAGTGTTCGCCACAGTATATGCCACACCACTATCAGACACTAGGAAGAACACAGGATGTGGGAAAACAGCCTAGACACCGCGCAGAAAGAAAATATTTGCCTGTCCGTATACAGTCCCACTCTGTCTCCTGCCTGCTTATCTCAGTGGCTAAGTCAACTTTTCATTACCTTCACAGACAGTATATATCTGCGGCCCATGCTCCAGCCACCGGCTGCTAGCCAGCCTGAGTCCACAATAGAATGGGGGTTGGGTCGGTCAGCTCAGGCTACATAACTTTTATACTGACGCTTAAGGTTAGCATTTCCCAGCCACTGAACGTCAAATCTCAAATGTTTACAGTGACGATAAGACTAAAACGTCTCAAGGTAGAATTATGAGTGTGCCCAAAGCCTAAACAATTATAGCTAATAATATATATATATTACAGCTTTGCCTGCTGTAAGATCACTCAGCTTTTGTCACCATCAGTATTTCAGGTGTGGTAATTCTTCACTAGACATTTGGCTCTGTCACATGCTCGAAAAGTTGTTTTTCTGTCTGGTTCTGCTTTGGAAACAGTCTTGTGTATATCGGGCCTATCTTCCTGACTCTTCCTCCCAAGAGCCAGGATTAGTGACATGTGCCACTAAGTCTAGTTGACACAGTGCTGGGGATTGAGCCCAGAACTCTGTGCATGCAAGGCACACACTGGGGCATCTCAGAGTTCTCCAGAGTTATTACAGCGTCCCTGGATTATTTTTCTCTTTCCTTTCTATATAATGTTTGTTTTGTCTTATTGGGGATGGGAGAGGGGGCATCCATCATGGGTGTGCATCGCTTGACTACGGTCCCTTCAGAGGTCAGAGGAGGGCATCGGACGCTCTGGTGCTGGACTTACAGGTGGTTGTGGCTGACATGTGAGTGCTGAGAGCCAGGGTCCTCTGGAAGAGCAGCCTGTGCTCTTAATCACCGAGCCATCATCAATCCAACCACAGCGTCCCTGACTTATAGCCACCAGACAGTACCAGCAGCTCATCCACAGACCACTCTCTTTCCCACTGTCACGATCAAACACAAGATGTCATCAGACCTTTCCAGATGTGCCCCAGAGGCTAAAATGATCTCTGGTGATGAACTATCTGAGTTTATCTGGCAGATAGTAGCTGCCCCATGGATGGTAGCTGTCATCATTTTCCATCAGTCCTGTCAGTACTACCTCCCGGCCACGGTGACAGCTCCCTTGTCCTGTTGAGTCCCTAAACTGGTTGCTGTGCGCCTACAACCTTTTTTGAAAAGTAAGCGCTAAGAGGAAGCAAGTCCTGGGGGGAGGGGTGCCAGTGATCCCTCAGAAACCTACCATCATCTCCCATGGAGTCTCCTTTCATGAATGATAGCAGGCTACCACTATGCCCGACTGCAGCCAGTAGCTCTACCCTTCAGCCCTGGTGTGTGGAACAGGACGAATTTCTTGTTTGGCACAAATGATGCAGCTGTGGCGATTGCTGGTCTACAGTGGCTCCTGGAAACTGTTCCTACAGATCTCCAAGAGCTCCACCACACTTACCTGAAGAAGGAAGGAAAGAGGTATTCATGAAGGAGCTGTTCGCAGCAGAAGTTACTCCTGTCCTTGGGTTTTTTGTTTGTTTGTTTGTTTGTTTGTTTGTTTTTGTGGTTTTGTACTTATTTGGGGTTGCGAGTGTGTTTTCTTTTCCCCTAAATTGTTCTTGCATATTCAAAGGGTTGTCTGCATTCGGTGTTTTGAGACCATGCTGTTTTCAAGCCCGAAAATGTTTCCCGTGGCATGTCTTGGTAAAGTGTACAAGTTTCGAGGAGAAAGCAGGTGACTGAGAAGAGCACCAGTCTATTTTAGCGAAGGCAAAGCAGGAAGTGAAGTGAGATTTCTGGCTCTCAGGATTAGTCAGCTGCCGACAGGAAGGGCCTCTTACAGCCCTTCTTCGAAGCTTTAAAATTAGAACTAGTTGTCCTCTGTGCCACAGTAAAAATGTGGACAGTAATTATGTATTTGTCCTGTGGCATTTTTGAAAGACGTGGAGGGGTGTTAGGGAAGGGTGTGTGTGGTACGGTGTGTGTGTGTGTGTGTGTGTGTGTGTGTGTGTGTGTGTCTGCGTGTGTGTCTATGTTTGAAGGCCAAAGATCAAATATGATTGGCCCTCCTCAATCTCTATGTACCTTGTATTTCGAGATAGGATCTCTCCCTGAACTTGGAATTCACAGATTCAGGCAGACTAACTGGTTAGCAGGTCCTAAGGGTCCTCCTGTCTGTCCCTCCTAAGCTCTTGAAGTATATGAGCCCAGGTTGATGTGGGTGCAGGGGATGGGACTGAGTAACCAAGCTTGCTCACCAAGCACTTTACTGACTGGTCTATCTGCCCAGGCCCCTAAACCAATATTTCATTCGTCCGAAGGTAAAAAAAAAAATAAAATAAAATAATGTGTGAACCAGCTTTCTATAGTGAGGCCTTATTCACCCTGTGGCTTTGCCCACACTCCTCTGTAAAGTGCATCAAAAGCATTTGCAAATCCATAGTCTTGTGGGTCTTAGAATTCAAGAGAACCAAATTTCAGTTCTAGCTCCTCCCCACCCCCCAACAGAGTAGATCGACTTGAACACACTAATTTATCCTGGCGAGCCTCAAAAATTGTCTCCCCTAAGTCACCACCAGGAGACATAAAGACCGTGTAGGTTGACCATACACCAAAGTGACAGGCACACAGGCTATGCAACCAGTGGGTGAGGCGATCCTCAGAGGAAGTTTTTGATGTGACAGTAACAGGGCTGTCTATTTCATGCACGGGAAATATGCAGATATGTTTATCTGCATCCAGCTCCTGTTCTCTCTCAACCTCACTACCAGATTACCTGTTCCTGCACAGTGTGCCTGTATGGGTCGCTGACGATGCAGCAGCCAGTATCCTGTGAACTTTTTCCAAAGGAGAAGTCAGCCAGGCTCATCCCCCCTCTTTCAGGTATCTACCCCCTGAGGGTTGTCTACCCTTTCCCATGACTCTCAGTTACATTGACCCCCAAGTCCCCATCAAAATCTGGAATGTTGCCTTTTCGTGCCAAAATTTGTCTGCCTGTGTTCAAGTGGCTTCCCATGCCTTTGTTGAGGGGTCTGATTCAGTTGCTGTGGGTAGAGGGTACTTAATGTTTTTTAAAAACCCCTAGGCATTTCCTATGACCATCAGAGTCGGAGGGATCAAGAGTCAGGCCATGTGTTTCTACTGCTTCCAAGGCCCAGAAGACATCCCCAAACATCTGGGAGGAAGACAAGATGGTGTTAAGACTGAGAAATCATTGAGTGTGGCGAATTCAGTATCAGCCTCTGCATCTGTTGACGTCTCGGTGCACACCCTCCTAGGTCCACGGGATTCCAGTCTGAAGAATTCCTATCATGAATACATCAGCTGGGCCAACAAGATCGCTCAGTTCCTAAGTGAGGTAGCTGCTAAGCCGGAAGACTTGAGTTCAATGCCCAGAGCTCACGTGGTGGAGGGAGAGATCTGACTTCTGAAAGCTGTCCTCTGATGTCTGCACATGCACTGTGGCTTACATGCCTCCTTCCCCAACACACGCCATGCACAATGAAGGAACTTATAAACATACAAATACATGATGGGGGAAATCATATAATGGCTGTAATGATTAGTCTTGAATGCCAACACGCCTAGTGGGGACTAGGGAGATGGCTCGGACATCAACGCGATTGCCACAAGGCATGAGGACCTGAGTTCAGGTCCCAGTGCTCATATGAAAATCCAAATGCAGTGTTATTAACATATAATCCCACTGCTGGAGAGGAGGGGGAGGGGAGGAGTGCTGGGGAGGGAAGAAGAGGAGAGGAATTTCCCTATAATCCCACTGCTGGAGGAAAGGGAGGGACTGGAGGGGTGAGAGAAGGGAAGGGGGGGAAAGGAGAGGGGAAAAAGAGGGGAGGGAGATAGTGGAGAGAAAAGGAGAGGAGAGGGAATGGAGGGAGAGAGGAGGGAGAGGAGAGGGAGGGAGGAGGGAGGGAGGAGAGGAGGGGTTCCCCGGCACTAGCGACATGGGGAGTTTGAGGATCAGTGATGGACTTTGTCATAAAAATTTAGGTGAAGAGCTATCAAGACAGACACTCATAAACCTCTATCCTCCACATGCACACACATATATGAGTACACACGTGAAGACATACATACATACACCCACCAACCTACCTGTTTAATAAAGTACACTCATGGGTGGGTGTGTAAGGGCACTTCAGCTGCCAAATCAATTGAAAGTGTTCTGGCCAAACTAAAGAATTAGTTCCCTGACAAATTAATCCCCTTGAATCTAGCCAGTGCCATTTGCAGTCCAAAAACAATAACTCCCATAGCACACAACAAGCTCCCTGTTTATGACCTGTAATGAAACACAAGCAAAACCCACCTGTAAGTTCTCCAGTGACTTCCATCGATCTCTACTTGTCTCTTAATGCTTCCTGCAGGACTTTGGACACCGCAAACCTTCAGGACGGAATTTCTGAATGAGGCCATAAGGATGAGTGAGTGGATGCTCTCCCATGAGCTTCAGTGTACCTGACAATTTGGGACAATCACAAGGCTTAGGCAATTGTCCCTTGACAAGGTCACCTGCCCTTGTTATTGTTTTGCTCTGTATCTTAATCTGCTTATTCTGGGTACGGTCATGGGGTCCCCCCAGGATGCTTGACATCAGCCACTCAGCTCAGAGCACTGAGAAATGGATGCTGCATAAATGGTCGTTTGGGAAAATCAGGAAGTTATTTCCTTTGCTATGCTACGTAGAGCTCAGAGTGGGGGGCCGGGGGGGGGAATCCAAAGATAAGTTGAAACCAACAGACCCCAAAACATACCTGAGGTTAACTCAGTGCTCACAGAAGGAAGGAGACGTGCCCTGATCAGGAACAATAGACAGCCACACCCCCTTGATTTCCAAAGTGCTGCATACACATAGAAGAACAAGAAAGGGTCCATCCATTCTTTCACGTTTTGTTAACTCAGATCTCTAACGCAATGGGATTCTCCTATTCAAAGAGGGCCTTCTGCACTGCAAAGAATGGACTTTAAACTTTTGGCTGGGGTGTGACTTTGTACTAGAGCACTTGCCCAGCATGTGCAAAACCCCCAAAGTTCATTCAGCGGCACCATAACAGGAAACAAACAAACAAACAAATTCAAATCCACTGGAGGATGCATTTTCCGCTAAGGCTCTAATGAAACCATTATCATAAGAAATCCAAGCATGACGTTAACTAAGAAAACATCCTTTGTATTAGTATCTTAGTTAGGGTTCTACTGCTGTGAACAGACACCATGGCTAAGGCAACTCTTATAAGGACAACATTTCATTGGGGCTGACCAATTTCAGAAGTTCAGTCCGTTATCATTAAGATGGGAATATGGCAGCATCCAGACAGGCATGGTGCAGGAGGAGCTGAGAGTTCTACATCTTCACCTGAAGGCTGCTAGCAGAATACTGACATCCAGGCAGCAAGGATGAGGGTCTTAAAGAAAGCCACACTTACTCCAACAGGACCACACTTTCTAATAGTGCCACTCTCTGGGCTGAGCATATACAAACCATCACAGTTAGGAATGAATGTGGACATGAGCCAATGTTCATGGGTAGGTTTTCTGATGGTTTTTTCCCCCTTTTGCTCATTTATAGATGGTTTGGGAGACATTCAAAGTAAAGCCAGACAAACAATCACCACAATGATAGAGGGTGACACCTATGGAGTACAAAGGAAAGAAATGGTTGGGACATTAGAGGTACCATAGGGAACAAGAAATTAATACCAACTAGATTTAGTCTAGATTTAGCCAAAAACAAACAAACACAGTGTTCTAGTTTGATTTCTGTGGTAAACACCACAACCAAAAGCAAGTTGAGAAGGGAAGGGTTTATTTCAGCTTTCAGATCATAGCCCATCACGAAGAAAACCAGTGTTAGAACTCATGACAGGAAACTGAAGGCAGGAACTAAAGCAGAGGCATGGGGGATCACTGCTGAGTGGCTTGTTCCATGTGGCTTGTTCTTCAAGCTTTCTTATAAACCTAGTCCACCTGCCTAGGGAATGGCACTGCCCATAGTGGAGTAGGCCTTCCTACATTGATTACCAAACAGTTAGCATCGGGACAATCTAATAGAGGCAATTACTCAGTTGAGATTCCCTATCCCAAGGTATGTCCAGGTTTGTCTCAAGTTGCCAAACATTAACCAACACAGTCAGGGGCTTTGAAGGAATTTCAATGTTCGCTCCCAACTAGGAAGTGCACAGCACTTACTGCTTAAGTACTGGATATCATGCTCCCAAGAACAAAAGTTCACCTGGAGCATCCCACAGAGCCACATACCCATGTCTGATGATCTCCAGTTTGTCTGGATATATTCATGTCCACAGTGAGTTACCTGTAGACCAAATAAATCTGTCTCCATTTTTCAATTGGTTGAGACTGGTTCTCAGACCAGTATCATACTACAAAAAGGCAACTTCTAAATGTAAGCAAAATGTTGGCCTTGCAAACATGAGGACTTGAGATTAATACCCGTAACCATGTAAGAAAACATGCGTGCTGAAACAAGCTTGTAGTCCCAGTGTTTATGAAGAGGAGACAGACAGATCACTTTAGCTTGCTGACAAGACAGGCTGACTGAGATTCACTTTGAGACTCCACACTCATGCACATGCGTGCATGCGTGCACACGTGTACACACACACACACATAGCATACGCAGACACATACAGAGAGAGACACACAGAGAGAAACAGAGACAGAGATGAGACGGAGACAGAGAACTGCTTTGGGTAAGGCATTTCTAATTGGATATGAGCAGAGTTATGATGTCTATCCCTTGGATATCAGTAGGAACTATTATGAATATGTAGTCAAATGAATGCAAAATCTTCAAGTCTATGTATGACTTCTTCTTCCCAAAAGGATGACATCACAAGCAGATGAGCAAATGACCAAGAGAATTCATTCAAGGGAGGAAGAAACTGTCAAGCTACTACCTTCTCTGGCTCCGTAAGGCAAGTGCAATGGCTCCTACCTACCACACCGTTCTGTTGTCTAAGCTGAAGGTCACTGTGTATGCGGTGTGAGTGTCCCAGAATCCAGGCCATATAAGTGTGTAGCAAATGCGTGCTGTATGCAAGGGTTGACATTTAACCACATATCCCAGTTGAGTCCCTTAGAAAGGTTCTCTTCCACATGAAGCCCTAAGGAGGAAGGGCTAACCAAGAGGGCCAAGCCTACAACAAGTCAGCAGGGCACCTTCTCGCAAAGCTACTCGTGGAAAGTGAGAAAGGATGTCTCCGCCACGAGAGTCTGAGTAGATTAGCCTCAGTATTGAAGTTACCTCTTTCTCCCATAACAATCATCCATCACCCACACAGCCATTTGGGACCGGCAGACTAAGAAACAGAAAGCAGTTGGCGTCGGCCTCCCCCAGCTGCCCAGTGAAGAGATTTTGTCCAGGTTTCTCAGCCAGCACCCTTGCAAGGGAAGCAGGTCCTTCATGCCGCAGGCATCTGGGATACAAGGCCTCCATAGTATTTTTGAAAAGCCAGTATCGCCCGCCGACGATAAAGGGGCATTCACGGTGGGCAAAGACATTCCACGGGAAGAGGTGGAGCTGGGCTACTAGGCAGGCCGAGCACCGACTTTGCAGACAGATTGCTTTTTTCCATGTCTCTGGACTTGAGCAGGTGCCAGGGCAGCTACCGGCTTTAGGAGACACCCGTAGGCCAAGATAGCAAGCCCCCAGCTTTTCCATGGAATTTAGCAGCAGCGACCAGGGGCGTCATCAGAAAGCATTCATTTTTTCCCTTGCCTGGTTTCCCACATTCTGTGACCACCTTGGTTTGTGCCAGGGAAAATATCTAAAGCCTAGGTAAACGAAGGGAACCCAGTATTCACCAGTCTGGCCTTAAAATAGCTGATGGAGCACCCCCAGCCCAGAGAGTATAAATGCTCTAACTGTAGTTAGTATGTTCAGGGCACCACCCAGCCTACCCCAAGGGCTCACCCCATCCCTGAAAGCCTATCTGAGAGTGAACAGCAAAGGGGCCAGGCTTTCTGTTACCTCATTCCACAGGGGCCCCTGGGACTTAGGTGAATATTAATGAACATCAAGTAGCCAGATGCAAACCAGGATGAGCCACTGGGAAGGGTGGGGACATTGGCAAAGCTTATGTCTGGGTGGAGTAAAGGATTGGGCACCGCAAATGTGGAGAGCTGGGAGGAAGGTGTTCTTGGATTAAAGAAGAAGCCTGGAAGTCATAGGGTGTGTCCCAAGGCAGAGAAGGAAAACGTCTCCTTGCCCACTCCTGGGCACCCTGGGCAGCTCTAGAAGATGCTGCTGTTGTTACAGGCTGTGTCAGTGGATGGAGTGAACACAGAAAAACAGGGAGAAGGATGGGGGTTTGTTATGGTTACTTTTAAATGACAGTCAACTCGCCTGGGAAGTGAATCTCAACTAAAGTATTATCTAGACCAGCTTGGCCTATTGGCATGTCAGTCCAGGGAAGGGTTTGGGGTTGTCTTTTTTGTGAAATGATGCAGCCCACTGTGGGCAGCACCACATCCTAGGCTTGACCCTGAACAGGGACCTATGTGTTTTATTCTTCTCATCTCTTGTCTGGAGATGTTTATATGAGTGACTGCTTACGTTCCTACCTTAACTTCCCCCAAAATAACGGACAGCAACTTGGAATTATCAGTGAAAATAAACCCTTTCCTCCCCACTATGTTTCTTTTGCCCAAGGTGTTTTCTCTCGGCAATAGAAATGAAGGTGGACAGGGAAGACTAGGGGAGAAACTAGTGTGACCAACGAAAGGGAAGAAGCTTATGTGCTACACATAAGCTTTTCAATGTCATCTAAAAGGGCCGTTCCTAAGAAACTGCCTGGTTTGGCAAACAAATATTCCAGACACCCAGTGAGACCTGAATGTGAGATCAACATGGAAATATCCTTTTCCAAATAAGGACGTTCTGTGGAGTATTACACGTGGCATGAGGATAAGAACATTCCGTGCAATATTTAGACATACCAATACATGAATGAAATGACCAAATAATCAGCACAAAATATCAGCTAAGATATACTGTTGTCATTCTGAATTTTGAGATATAAAAAAGTTTTGCTATAAATATATCCCATGCAATATTTCCTTAGAGTGAGTATGTGGATATATGTGTAATATAAGAAATAAAACATTTGTCATATCAAATGGATGTAACATTCAGCCAAACTTGAATTCAATCAAAAGAAGTTTTGGTCTGAGTAAGTCACATTCAAAATCTGGCCTGGCATGCCCAGTGTTTATCTGAATTCGAGAGTAAGTGGGTATATAATGCTTTCCTGAATTTCACTCTCTCCCACAGCCTTCCCTCCTCACTAGGATGGAAACTCCAGATGGATTCTGCCACATTCTCTGCAATCTGTGTGTGACTTTGCTCTGTAAGAGTTACAGAGGGTTGGGGATTTAGCTCAGTGGTAGAGCACTTGCCTAGGAAGCGCAAGGCCCTGGGTTCAGTCCCCAGCTCCGGAAAAAAAAAAAAAAAAGAGTCACAGAAAGACTTAACAGCCAGGGCGTGCATGTATTCTCTGCGATCGCACCGTGCTGGTTTTGCCTGCTATTCGCTGTGCGTTCTCAGGCAAGTAACTTGACCACGGTTCCCTAAATGTTCTCGTCTGTTCAGGGAGGGAAATGATAATCTCTCAAATTGGATGTGATAGAGAAACAACATAAATAAATAATTTCTAGGTACATGGCAAGTACTGGGTAAATAAGCACTGTTCCTCTTTATTAGTGTCAGCGCTACTGTTGAATGCTTGGCAAATAAGGAAGAGTGGCAGAAACAAACAAACAGGCCCATGGGTGTTGAAGGCAGTCTGAGCCAACACTGGGCTTCTTCTGCCAACTCTCTCACCTTTCCGTTGGGTTGTAATCTTCCTTTCAATTCTGAAACCCCATATTCTATAAGGAAGGTATGGATGAGAACCCAGTGTGACAAAACCACGCATTCAAGCATACATCTGTGGGCCGAAGGGATCAGAAAGTGAAAAATACCCATTGCGCTCTTGAACTCACACTCACAGCGGTGTGTGTGTGTGTGTGTGTGTGTGTGTGTGTGTGTGTGTGTGTGTGTGAGACCTACACAGAGGGCATGTTAGCCCACATTATCCTCTTCTGGAGAAGGGAGGAGCTCATAAGGCCACACATCTCTCAAAGGATTTATACATAGATGATTACTGGGAGAAAGACGTTTTCTTCAGTTGTATAACTACTGGTAAGTTGCCCTTGTTCTTATAAGTAACCCTAATGAAACTCACACACACACACACACACACACACACACAGAAGGGGGGCAAGCAGCGGCACCAAGCTCCTTTGGCAAAATATTTAAGTCCAATATAGTAGTCTTTGGATTTTTGCAAATGTAGACTTCCTCAGACTAGAATTATAAGAAACTGCGACCAGTTATCTCTCATGTGAAGACAGGCTTAAAAATAAACTAGTCAAATTTTTCATGCTCACTTTCTTGTTTTTCTTTTGCAAAATTAGTATATATTGATTGTACATACCTTCAAGGTATGCCCCTCAGGGTGATGATGTCAGGAGGTGGGGCTCTTGGGAGATGAGATTCACCTCCTCAGATCAGGATTTTCACTCTCATTGCAAAGGTTCTCAAGAGATCTCCTCATCTCCCCCTACCACCACCACCACCACCACCACCACCACCACCACCACCACCACCACCACCACCATGTGAGGCTACAAAGAGAAGCCTCATGAACCTTCAAATTTTTACCAGAAACTGAACCTATTTGTATCTTGATCTGGCATTCTCTATCCCTGAACTGTGAAAAATCAATGCTAACTGTTTACAAGCTGCCCAGATTATGTTATTTTGTCAAAACATCCCAAAGAAACTAAATATACCCAGAACAATACAAGGATGGCCACGCAGCAGGGAAGCAGCAGGCTTTTCTTAGCTGCAGGCAATCCTGCTGCAGTAGAAGATGCTGTAGATAGAATTTCAGGTTAGTTAAGGAAGTAGTTTCCAACTGGTGGATCATTCAACACTTTCCCAAGTATCTTCAAATCACAACACAATAGGACTTCTGTAGAAAACTCAAGAGGCCACCTTACTTCAGGGCACCTCCCAAGTTCAAGACATCCCCAGCTAACACATCAGTTTGGGGCAGTCTAACTCCCCAAACCTACCACTCTTTCTGTGACCCAGAGGCACTCAGGTGGGCTTTCCGATAATGGTGGATAATTCCATGTCTTTATAGGTATTTCTCGAAAGCTCTGAGAAACCATCACTTGATCACAAAGAAAATATCTCTCGCTATCATCTTACTCTGACAAAAGGATGTGAACGCCAAGAAATCAGAGTAAGCAGATGGCTCCGTGTTTTATAGCAATTTCCTCCATATTGAAATACTCCCTCCAGGAGGAAGAGGAAGAAGGAAGAGGCTGTGAGATTCGGGAAGTAAATAGCCCTCACAAATTCCAAAAGGCCAAGATTTACAAGGTTCTGGAGGCCCCTTCCCGAGGAAGTAGAAATGACTGCTCCAGAGAGGAGATGCTCTGATGAGTGCGAGTGCCTGGAGGAACTCTCCAACCTCTCCAGATGCGGGCAAGTCATGCAGAGAGATCCAGAGATGCAATTTTTTTGTCAGCCATCGCCCACACTGGAGTGGACATTTTGGTGATGCAGATGCCTCTAAGTCATTTGTAAGTAACCCCTCACCTAACACCCTGTAATTAACCCCAATAGGCTCATCGGTTCTCCAATTTGGATATTAGTCATCAGTGCCCTTTCTGGGGTGAGGGGACTTTGCTCACACAGCTTCAGGGAAAGCTTCACGAAATGTCCCACCAAGGTAGGCTTTCCCATGGCATGTGTTAGAAGACAAGGGATGAGGAAGAGGGCAATCAAGAATTCTAACTACACGTACGGGATCAGGGAACTTTGGGAGAAATAGGTAGTAAAGAAAAAGTGAAGTCTTTTCCCCAGCACATTCATAAAACACACAGAAAGCAGGTCCATCCTCTTAACATCGCAAGAGGCTGAACACAGCAAGTAACACAGACAAACATGCATATTTAGGCAGAAACGGAGATGTGCAAGTCACACAAACCTGGGTATGAAGAGTCCAAGACCAAGGCAGTTTCTAGTAAAGACTTGCTTTCTGTTTCATGGATGGCATCTTCCCTCTGCCCCCTCGTGTTGTAGGAGCAGGGAAGGGAGTCTCTCTAAAGCCTGTGTTGGAAGAATACAAGTCTCGCTCATGAGGGTGGTAGGCAGCCTCTTTCAAAATCCCTGTCTCCTACCATCATTGCTCTAAGGGTCAGAAAGTCAACTCAAAGACCGCGGTATGAAAAGGAGGAATTCAGTAAAGCCAGACAAGGTGTGACTTCACGGTAACTGCATGACGCAAGTCTTGGAAGAGTGAAGAATGTTCTGTGCGAAGAGGACAGAAAGATTTCAAAGGTGTGCAATGGAACTGGCTGGCGGAAGACCATGGCTAAGTAGCTAGATGTGGCATGGGTTGAGGGGTTCAGCCATCAGCTGGAGTCTAGGTTTCATCTGGGAAGTTCAGAGACTGAGTTGCTCATCACTGGGTGTCTACAGTCATCTTCTTGGTACCGTGTCCTAAAGAGATTTACAAAAGCATCAGATGGCCTATCAATGAGAAAGCATTTCCTTCACCAGCCTGAAAGTCTATCTACCGTGTTGTTGTGGTGATTTCTCACTATGGACCTAAAATGGCCCACTGTCCACGGAAGGCAATATGCAACAGCTCGTGAAATTACAAAACAATTATCTTTGTGTAACCATTCAATTTTCAGTAATTCATCTTGCAGATATACTCAGAAGTGCATCAGGTTATTCGAGTCAGTATTGTATATAAAACCAAGTTGTGGGTGTGACCTAAGTGCCTATCACAGAGGGACTGGTTAATTCAGTTATGGTATCAACACACCCATAAAATAAATGCAAATTAATGAAGGACATGGAAGTCCTTGACGTGGGAACAATCCCTAGATACAGACTATGAAGATAGCATGGGGGAAATGTCTAAAATATGTTGTCAAAAAAGAAGGAAATTTTATAAATTAAAGAGGCCTTGGGGAGACAGAAAGCAAACTTATCAGTTAAGTGTGGACGTCATTTAGTGACTTTCTCCCAAAGATTATGGTATGAAAGCGTGAAGTAACTTGACAGTGAATGACCTCGTAAGCTACCTCGGCCAAGTGATACAAATGATGTAGGGGCAAGCTGGAGTAAAGTGCTCACTCTTGGTCAGAGTGTCAACATCTTGAGTAACACATCAAGTTAAGGTCTACCACCTTGGTGCTGTATTACCTCTGAGGTCGTCCTCTCGGAACTCCAATGTCCCGGGTTAACCAGGAGGAAAACATCTGCCAACACTGATTGGGGAATCTCAGACAAAACCATTGACCAGCTCTCTTTAAACTGTCAAAGTCATGAAAGACGAGGCCTGAGCAAGGACTGCAGGACGGGTTAAATCAAGGACGCACAACAACTAACTTAAGGGAGCATCCCGGACTGAGAAAGGACACTGGGGTGAAACTAACAAAATCTGGTAAGCTGTGAAATTCAGATATCTGCTCCGTGCCGATATCAAAAGTAATTATAATTGTTACTGTGTCATGCAAAATGTAACATTAAAGTATAAGATTCTATCAAAGGGGACACTTGGGTGACGAGTCTACGCAGTTTTTCTTTAATATAAACTATATTCTAAAATAAAACATCTATCAAAAATTAAAACAAAGTAGAGGTCATCCGAGTATTTACACATAAATAAGTCTCTTCTGAAGGATAATAAATTGGTCATTTCTGTAGCCTCCAGTGAGTGGCCTAAGTTGCTGGAGAAGGTTTCACAGAAACCAGTTCCATATTTGAATGGTCAACCAGGTCATTATGCAGCCTCTTCAGACATAAGGTGGCCTCCATAATACAGAATTAATAATAAGTCATCTAAGCTGCTTGTTTCTCAAAGACGCCATTGTTCTGAAGCACCCTCTTGAAGCTGTCCTCTTGAGCAAATTCTTCCAATGGTGTTCACTTATATCTGTAAGTTACATGGTTTAAAACTGCGGGGATCCAAGGAAAATGGTATCAGGGATAGGTACATTTTCAGAGCAAGGAATGGGCCCAAGTAGCACTCTGAATATGTTGAATAATAAAGAAGAGTCTAAGTGTCCAAGCAGGAAAAAAATAAAATTCCAGGCATGCAATTCTTAAGGGGCGATGGGAAAATGAACGATAAAATGCCCAAAGGGAGAAGTTGGATATGTAGAGACTAATTCTACTGATGTAAACTATCCAGTGAGGGTGGAGGACATGCCTCGGTGGGTAAGAGTGCTAGCTGTGTACCCACGAGGACCTAGGTCTAAATCTCCAGCACCTCTGTAATAAGGCTCCTGTGACCACATACCTGCATAACTTGGGGCTGTTGGGGCAGAGGCAGGAGGATTGCTGGGACTTTTGGGCCATGAGTCTAGGTCTAAGTTCAGTGAGAGGTCCTATCTCAAGGGGATTAGGTGAAGAATGACAGAATAGGACACCTCCTCTGGCCTCTGTATGAATATGCACCAGGTACAAGCAACGCTACCACACAACACACACACACACACACAACACACACACACACCTTACACACACACACGCGCTCCACACATGCACACATACACTCATTCTCTACACACACACTCACATTGCACACACATACACTCACACTCTATACACACTCACGCACACACACATACACACATTCACAGTATACACACACACACATTCACAAGCTCACAGGACTGCACACTGATTTCATACACAAAAACACATTACACACTTACACACATTTGTACACTACACACACATATTCATACACACTCTCACACACACTCAGGACTGCTCACATACAATCACAGACTCACACACTGACACATTACACCTAGAGAGAGACTTCACATACACAAATATACACTATACACATACACTCATACACTCTCATAAACATGCACAAACACACACTCACACCACACGCACACTATATTCACACACTACACTACACACACACATGCACACACACACACATACAGAGAGTTTTTAATTAAAAACATACATGAAGCACACAGTAGAGTTACTTTCCCTCTGGTTCCCTGTAGACAGTCCTCTGGACCATCCCAATTCTAGAATGAACCTCTCTCTGCCTTTGGCCCTTAACCAAGAGAAACAGACAACAGCCCTGAACTTGTAAAGGGCACCTACACCATGTGAGAGCTGGTCCTAGAGTCCTTTCCTGCCCTTCCCCAGCACCCTTGGGTTTCAGCCACTCCTCGGCAATAACCACTTGGGAGGTGACAGGGCGGTGAATTCAGATGTGTCTCCATGAGGGAAGCCCAGCTCCTTGGCAGACAGAGCCATGAGCCCAAGAGAGAGGACACAGGATTAACAGCTCACAGAGCTAGCCAAGGGCTAGGAGCCAGAAGGACACCCACTGAGAGAGGCAGGGAAACGGTTAATAACTCAAGGTGACAAATTAAGCCAGCTACTCAGGGGCTCCAGTTCGGCTGATGGCGAAGTCAAAACAGAGCCATCGGAAACTGGGGAGGTGCTGTCGTTTGTACTGTATTTTTCCACACGTATTTTTATTTTATTTTTGTAATTTGGAAATGTTCACGGGGAGCTGGAAAATGCAGGCTGGAGAACCCCTGGGGTCTGAGGAGGAGGGACAGTGAGTTTGCTAGGATGTCAATCAAATTCAGGTCAGCAGTACCCACTGTGGACATGAGCTATCTATGAGCTTGACTTCCGACCCTTCTCGCCTGCCACGGGAACGTTCTCACTCCCTCTTACGTCCCTGGCCTTCTGTAAGAGTGTGCAGCTTCAAGCCAAGGCATATTAACAGTGGGTTCTGTCCACTGCACACTAACCTCCCTCCTTGCCCAGGCCAGCAGCTCTAGAGAGAATGGAGAGAGACACAGACATCTGCGGCCCTTAGGACACATGGGACCAAAAAGTGCGATAATCACTGGTTGCAGTGTTAGACAGCCATCCCATCCCGACTGAAGAACCCTGTGGAACTCACTGGAAAGAACTGGCTGTTGGGGTGATTCTGTGGGCTGGGAGATGCTGTAGTCAGTATAGAGCTTGCTGGACGAGCAGAGGCCCTGAGTTTAGACCTCAAAGCAAAGTACATGGCAGGAGGGGATGGCATGGGGTGCCTGCTTGTCATCACAGCACTGGGAAGGTAGAGGCAGAAGCATCCCTGGGGCTCACTGGCCTGACAGGCTAGCCCAATCAGCAAGTCTCTGTCTCAAGAAGGTGGGGGAGGAGCAACACCTAAAAAACAACAGTTAATGTTGTTCTCTGGCCTCCACATAAATGAATGCTCATGTGCACACATGTGAGTGTGCGCGCCCGCGCACACACACACACATGCACGTACCTGCAGACACGTGCACACACAGATATACATACACACATGTGTGCATACCTGCACACATGTGCACATATGTGCACACAATGCACACACAGACACACACACATCTATACACACCTGCACACACACACACATCTATACACACCTGCACACACACATACCTGCACACACGTGCACACACAGATATGCATACACACATACACATGCATGTGCATACCTGCACACATATGCATACACATGCACACATGTGCACACAATGTACACACAGATACACACACACATCTATACACACCTGCACACATACACACACACACACACACACACACACAAGAAATTTAAATAGAATGGCTAGGTGCCCCACTTCCAGGAGCATAGAGGGAATTAGCCTAAACGGCGACAATGTCCTCACTTGCTCTTAGCATCTTGGCGTGAACAAGGCACTTGCTTCCTAAATGGTAGGGTGCACCATCGTCACACTTTAATACTCAGATAGCACTTTGCACACCAGAGGGTACAGGTGTCCCTCAGTAACCCTGGGATGCTGGTTCCAAGACCCGGTTGCATACTGAAAACAGTTCTCTTATATAAAACGACATACCGTCTGCATAAAGTTTACACATGACCTTCTCCACTCCAATGCTTCACATCAGCCATGTCCAAATTTGGACATTTCAGTTCGACACTGTCCTTTACAGAGTTCATGCTGCAGAAGCTCAGATTGGAGTCACACATGCACACCAAAAAATAATAATAGTAATTGCAAAACTAAAACAAACAAACAAACAAAAAACAGAATTCTCATGGTGTTTTCAGTTTATGCTTCCCCCGGGGAAGGCTGCATTAAGTTATCTTCTGTTTCATGAAAGAGCATCTAAATCGTCTTAGCCTTGTAGACGGCCTTAGCACCTCGTGGTAGTTTGAACGTTAATATTAAAGGTAAATACGGTTTCCAGGTAAGCATAAGCTCCTGCCTCATTTTGCAGAGCCATCTCCGCTGGGTGTTTCTACTCCCAGTTTTGGTTTCTGTTCTTAAGAAGGCAGAATGGTTTTTACTGGGGTGTGCGGCCTCCCGTTGTTGTCAAATAAGCATTGCACCTGCTGCTAAGCACCCCCCAACCCCAAGGGTCGATGGGTCTGATAACCCCATCTCGGCTGCTGTTCAGATGCCTCATGGGATAAAACCTTTTCCTCTCATCCGGCCGAAGCTGTAATACAGAGCTCTCGGGTTCCTTAATTACGGCCGAGAGCTAATGCCTGGTGGCTCATCCACTGAAGACCTTATCCACCCAGTAGCAGCCCCTGACCCATCTTATGGAACAGTGCAGAAACACAATGTCCCTATTGTTCCCTGGCTAGAGGACTGAGGGACAGGGGGGAATGCCCGCACAACCCCTCCCTCAAGTAAAGATTAGTGCAATTATTAGCCAACAGTAGTGGCTATAAGCCAAACTGCTCTCAAATCCTCCTGAGCACCAAGTCGCCTCAGAGTCTCTTAAAATCCCAAACACAAGACTATGTGTTCTCCTAAATGTTGCCATGTTGTTCCAGAAGGTTTCTAGGCCAGTGGTTAATGCTGCCTGTACCCACAAGGTTAATAAGCACAGAAAGCAACATTGAATAATGCATGTGTCTAAGGTGTGGGTCCCTATACCCCCATTAGTCTGTAAAGCGTAAATCCCCAAGGCTGGACATCCCTGGCAACCCCTTCACCCGGCATTAAATAGGGAAACTGTTTTTCAGGCTGTAGCCCTAGATCATAACTTACACTGCTGTTGACTATACTTTTTCTTCCTTTCACTTCAAAGGAATAGTAGTCCCTTAGCCCCGTGGGCTACCAATAGCTCTCCTGGCCATTCTAAGCCTTTCATCAGGAATTTCAAGAAAATAAATTCTATTCTATTCTGGGACTTGGCACTGATATGTGTACATTGCTATGAGTGTCAGGATAGAGCGCCCGAGAGAAAACATTTCTAACAGGCTACCTGAGTGTGTAGAGTAACTGTGGACGACACTGGAAGACAAAACATGCTAAGATACTTGACTGATACTGAAGCAACCGACTGATTACTAACCACGGATAAATTAAATAAAACAGTTAAAAGTTGTTAACTGGGTGAGAATCTGAAATCTGCACTTGAGAAAGCAGATGTGTGTGTGTGTGTATAAGCAAACAGAATCACACGCTTTCCTAAATCAATATCTATGGCTGTGAGAACCTCTCAGGTTCCCCTTTGCTGTGCAAACACGAGCTACACCCCTACAATGTTCCGGGTACAGCTCAGTGTCAGAGGATTGAATTGTCTCTCTTTGAGCATCCTGGGAGAAGCTTCGTTAGTTCCGGAGAAATCCACACAGCTCAGAAAATGCAGACAGAGAAAAGGGAAATATCCTCAAAGTTCAGCAAATAGAGAGATGGTTGTCTGTGCTGTAGAAATCGGGGGAAGTGTTCGGGGTACCTGTAGCTGGTGACTGAGGGGAACTGGAGACGATAAATTGCATTTCTGGGAACCGCGTTTATGGAGCTGTGAGCACAACCCCGCTCCTGCGAATTAGTGCCACGCCTTTGCTGCATTTGTACTCATTTCTCGGGCAATACACTGTCAGAGGTGACTCTGGAAAGATCTAGAGCCTGGGTTTGAGTCAGTAAATCAAAGGGAATTGATAGAGTGACTATTTTGCATTCATGCCCTCTTAGGAACAGGGCAGATGGTAAATCATTTGTATATAATATTTGTAGTGTTATTCTTAGGGATACACATACACACACACACACACACACACACACACACACACACACACACACACCTGAGCTGGGTGTCTATTTCTCGCCCTGGGAGTCCAAGGTTTCAGTTAAATGGAGAGAAAAACAAAATCACGAATGTCTTACCTCTACTCAACAAAATACAAGTTAATAAACAGACCATTCAGAAAAAAAAAAAAAAAAAAAAGACAAAAAATCCCAAAACACAATGTGCCCTGCAAATGTAAGAAAGTTTAGTCTCATAGACCATGGGTGTTGAATGCCCTCTTCCTCTCGCACGCTGGTGGAAAGACAGACGGCTACTTGGAGGACAAGTCCACCGGGATGTTTGAGCTAAGCACCCACATAATTACACTTTCTATCAGCAACCCAGGCAAGCAAATCTTTTAAGCATGTGTGTGACATTCCAAAGGCACCCTTATCCAAATACAGAAGAGGGACACGTCCTATGTTTATCTCTGCAAAACTGGGGTGACCTCACTCATGCCTACCACCAGGCCGTGTACCCAGATGTGTTCCTTATAATCCAGAGAGCGAAGAGCAGAATAAGGAACCAGTGAGACTCTTACAAACAGTCCCCAAAACTCCGGGGTCCCCTATTTCATTTATCCTTCTAGGCCTAACCTGTAGGAGCCCAGCTCCTTCCACCAGTACCGGGATGACATTTCCAGATAAGTACACTGCCTACCCACATGCCATAGGAAACCAAATCCACTACCAGCGCCCACTGCTATGCTCAGCTCCTGCTTTTTTTTATTTTTTTTCAATGTTACCCATTCCTCCCTCCGTTCACTGTTGATCATGGGGAACCCTACAGACTGAAAGCAAGAGAATTACAGAGGTGGTTAAGACGGAAGGCAGGGGTCGGGCCTGGAAGAACAGGGTCAGAAAGCTTTCCTGTTGGCAGAAGAACTAGCCATTGCTGAATACCACACACACACACCCCAAAAAGCAAAAAGAACCCACCTAGTGGTCCTTTGTCCCTCGTTCCTACATAAACATACAACTCCTTTGCAACCTCGGCCTTCTTCGCACAACATTAGGCTGTTTAGCTAGGAGCTTCATGCCAGAGTCTGACTCGAAGCAAAAAGAGAAGCGAAGACCAGAGGGGACCCTCTGTGGGGTGGAGGGGAGTCAGATCCAATAGTCAGACTGCCTCTGAGCCTCAGCTCCTACTCACCTGGATCGGGCCCAAGGCTGAACAAAGAAATCGGGTAAATATCCAAACTCCACGTGGGCAAATCCAAGGGGGTCTGCCCTGCCATTTTTCTCTGTACCTTGGCCATCTGGTATGGTGTAAATGGCCAAGGACATGATCCTTTTTCAATTCGCCAAGGTGGCAGAAACGGAGAGAAGGGGTCTAGTACCATCCTGCCACCATCCCTGGGTCTCCACGCGGCCAGCTTCGGAGTAGCCGAGGTGGAGCGGCCGAAGCATGCTCCAGACATTGAATGAGCCTACGGAACCCCACAATCTGATCTTTTATACTGCTTTGTTTATTACCTGCGTGCCCTTATTTCATAAGGGAACTGAGAAAGAGAGAGAGGGTGAGCAGGAGTGATAAAGATGACTGTTAGGAGCAGCCCAGAGACACCTTTTCTTAGGCTTCATTCATAGCAGCAAATGAGGCTAAACAACCTCGCGATTGTTCTCTCAAATGTCACCTTTCTGTGCGCGCCACTGTGCCGATAAAACTGGGCTCTCTCGCTTTTACTCCCCCCCCCAACCCCGTCCTAAAAATTACTGTGTTATCCTCCGAATATCTCCAGAGAAACTGACCCGACAAGGGAATCTTTTCTTCTTCTCCCTCCCCACCCCTCTCCCACTTTTTTTTTCTCTTTCTTCTTCACGCAGCTTGAACAATTTGGCTCTGTTCTGCGCGCATTCCTGTGGCCCATTCTTCCTCGGTCCCCCTGTGCAGGATGGTAGGTCAGGAGAACACAGGCTCACATTCAGGGCCAAGATGGTGCTTACGAAGGGGGGGGGGGAGTGGAGAAAATTGAACCGAAGGGTACCTGTGATTGTTGAACCACCAACTTAATACCTGAGCAGGGAGACAAAGGCGCTATAGAAAAGGCTCAGGCTTGGGATGGCCCCTCCCCCAACTCTCTGAGAGTTCAAAAGCTATCAAGAGCTGAAAATAAGACCCTGGCATAATTAAAGTTTTCGAAGTCATTTTAGGAGATGCTCGACACGATGACAGAGCCCACCGCTAAGCCTTTGTGTCGAACAATCCCTGCTAAGATGTGATGACACACTTTTACTCTTCATGCCTGGGTCCCCATGTATGCAAGCCCATGCACACTACGTGTATACACTCAGAGGTATCCCCATGTCACTATGGTTTGACAGCTCCCTGCTCTGGGGGGCTTAGGAGGAGCCTACAAAATGGGGATCTCTCGTAACGAGGCACAATTTGCTCTTAACAATCAGTGTGAATTTTAGCGTTCTTGGTTTGGCACCTCAAGGGAGTATTTGTCCATGAAAGAGGATAAAAGCGTCAAGAATAAGGTTTGAGCCTGAAAAGGAGATCGATGGCGCCTCTGTACACACTGGAAGGTGTTTAACTCGACTCTCTTTTCTGTGGGGAAAGGATAGGTAGAGCAGTGTATGTGCAATCTGGTGGGGAGAGGTCGGAGACAGGAGGATCGCCAGGGCTATCAGCAAGTGCCTGATTCAGTAAATGACCCTGTCTAAAGAAAAAAAAAAAAAAAGAGGAAGAGGAAGAGAGCTAGCCACCTAGCATTGATCCCTGGCCTCCACACACACATCAATACACAAACCCAGAAAGCGAGGAGGAATGTTTCAGTGGAAAACTGGACGTTAATGCCAGACTGAAACAGCAACGACGGAAGCAGAAGCAAGGCGTGCATGCGTGTGTGTGTGTGTGTTGCCACCGTCTCGTAAAAAGAAAGCGAAGACGACGCATTCTGGAAACTGCACTGAGTCACCGCTTATTTGTTTGTTTTTCAAGAAGGTGGTG
This sequence comes from Rattus rattus, assembly GCF_011064425.1. NCBI lineage: Eukaryota > Metazoa > Chordata > Mammalia > Rodentia > Muridae > Rattus > Rattus rattus. Next base: position 76,607,208 of record NC_046162.1, on the reverse strand, counting down.
AGCTCTGCGAGACAGGAACCATGTCTCCGAGTCCTCGCCCGTGTAACACATAGACACGCTCACCCCCACGGCTCTCTGAACACTAAAAAAAAAAAAAAAAAAAAAAAATCCCAGATCTGGAGAAAGAGAAAAACAACCAGGAAGATGAGTTGGGGAAAGCCACACCCACTCCCGGGAGCAGATGGAAACATTTTGAGGAGTCTCTCAAACCGATTGTTAAATGCTGGCACTGCTCGAAACGAGATTCTAGCAACTGACATGGTAAATAATGAGTTGTCTCCTCCTGTACTTCCACAAGGGCAAGCCATTATCTAGGGTAACGTATCTATCGTGCTTCTGTCCTGAAAACATTTATTTTGTCTGTTTCCCATGCTGCTATTCAACACGATTGTACAATCATCTCACAGTGAGTGGTGGGGTTTGGGGAGGAGCTCAGTAAGCACAGTGCTTGCTGTGCAAACATGGGGATCTGATGTTGAGCCCTGGTCCTCACATAATAAAGCCAAGTGTGCTGGCATACACTTGTAATCCCAACACTGGACATATGCACGTAGGCAGAACCCTGGATCTCCCTGGCCAGCCGGTCTAGTCTCGTCAGTGAGTTCCAGTTTCAGTGGGAGACACTACCTCAAAAAAGAAGGTGAGTTAGCTTTGAAAACGAGCTTCTGAGGTTGACCTCTGGCCTCTGCATGCCCATGCACACACGTGCATGTACATGTATACATAGGTGTACACCCATGCACACATAAACACATATCCACAAGCTCACTGTGTATAGTCATACATCTCTGCAGACACACACACACGCACACACACACACACACAAAGGCACCCACACATTTTCCAAATTGACGATGATGGGAAATGCCAGGAGAGTATAAAAAAAAAAAATGCTGTCAATCCTAGTTTTTATTTGTGTCTTTGAAATCATTCGCACATAAGGCAGCAGTGAAGGAAGCGACGGTGCAAATTAAAAATACAAACAGTGCATTTGTGCGTGTGTCGGGGCTGTTGGTATCACAAATCACACACAATAAAATGTTTTAAGAAATGTTCTTCTAGTTAGTACAGAAAACTGCCCCAGATTGAGAGAACAACCATCCTCTACCATTTGAGTAAAGGATGCACCTTCACTGAATCGCTTCATTCTTTCTTCTTGTTCCTCAATGAAAATATAAACGGCAAGCAACACTTACATTGTCACTAGAAGGCTTCTTCTGCTGTCCAAAACTCCCAACCAAGATTCTTGGGAGACTCAATTAACCAAGTGGAATCTGCCATAGAGAATCCACCTAGGTGGTAGCTTTTAGACACACTTTCCCGCATCCTTTTTGTCAGTGTAACTTGTAAGGAACGTCTGTGTGTATCTCTTCTGAGAACTAGCTGTTAAACACTTACCAGCAACTACTGACCCGTAACAAAATTACAAACAAAGAGAGGGAGTGGTTTTAATGATGGAGAGTATGGACTGGCAGGTATGTGGAGGGCATTAGGTACCTCCTTTAACATTTCCCTAATAGTGGCAGGTCACAAAACACTGAGGAAGGGCAACAGGGATCAGGAGGTTATGGCTTGAATTCTTGCTGCTCACCTTGCTACTGTGTCAGGACGGCTCCAAGTTAGACTCATGCAAGCACAGGCAAGGGAGACTAGAACTCAACCTTCCATCCTTTACTTGTCTGCACTGGTTCGAGACTTCCAAAAAGGCCATGAAAGTGTTACCATGGCAGCCCTACTGAGACCTGGTGGGAGAGACAAGTGAGATAGGGCTCCCATTTCACAGATGAGAAGATGAAGTCCAGAGTTTGCCTAGCCTCACACAATTGAGGATGGCTAAAATAAGAACAGCCTCTCGTCATAGCAATGTTGATGGAGATAGGCAGATCCCTGAGGTTCCTGGCCGGCCAGCTTAGCCTAAGCAGAAAGTTCCAGGTCAAAATACTCCCTTTATGTAACCCCAGCAGTGGGGAGGCAGACAGGCTGATCCCTAGCCTAGCCTACTTGGAGATTTGCATTTCAAGAAAAAGAGAGGGGGGAGGGAAGAAGAGACAGAGGTACACAGAGAGAGACAGAGACACAAGAGAGACAGAGAGACAGAGAGATAGAGAGACAGAGAGAGACAGAGAGACAGAGGTCTTAAAAATAACATTCAAGGCTGTCCTCAGATCTCCACATATGCATCCATGCACACATGGCACAAACATACAAAACACACAAAACCCATGTATTTTTTAAGCGCAGGCTCCTTTTGAAGTAGAGCCTCCGGAAAGTCCCAGCTTTCTTACACCTGTGTTTAGGTAAAGGCTGTTTATAGGGCAAAGACCTGAACACCAGGTTGTCAACTCGACACACTTACCTGTCCTATCTCCTTGCCTGAGGGACCACTGATTCCATGCCCAGATTTCTGAGCCATTGGTTGGCCCCATGGATAGCCGTTGCGCCCTGGTTAGGAGATTCGGGGTCAGAGACATCAAACTCTTAACAGAGCCCAGGACATCGGCTCTTAGAAAAAACAGCAGTCTGAGCTCTCCATCTTGTTACATTGTTATTGTTCTCTTGCCAGCAGTCTGGGCTCTCATTCTTGTTACATTGTTATTGTTTGTATTTACAAGGCCAGGACATAGCTTTGCTTTTCAATAAAATCCTGTATGAAACAGCAGAATACAGCTCAGAAGAGAGGAGCAGTTTTCTGTGATCCAGTGGACTTAGTGTGGTGAGAATGACTGGATCTCCCTGCTGTCCGCTCATAGGAGCCTTCAAAGAATCACCAAATGGCAGAAACCCTCCAATCGACAGGGTAGGCGTATGTGTGAGTGTGGGTGCGTGGATGGGCATAGGACTCTAAGGTGTCTACTCTTGATCTCCTCCTGACAACTTTGCTCTCAGCATCTCCTGCCACTGGTCCTAAAATAGCAAGAGGAAAGTACAGAGGTACCTGAACACAGGCTCCTGTGGGAAAGAGATAAAGCCGTAAACATAGACAGGCAAGCAGATAGATGTGACATCATGGCCATCTGCTCGTAAGGCAGACAGAGCTCTGTGTCATAACATTGTGGGCAGCAAGGTTTGAAGCCAGTTGAGCCTGAAGCTTTGGCTGTTTTCCAGCATAAAGCTGAGGTGTAAGTCGGGTCTCTAGAGTTGCTTAGGGGACCTCCAAAGGCTGATAGTTGGGGGTGTCATTATTAGAGGGTACTGTCTGTCTGTCTTAAAATTCTTACTTAAATGCTACTGTTGAATTTGTGACTTGCAAAAGCCCAGGGAGTGCAGGACTGTGGCCTCTGACTCCTCACAGTCAGTTCACCCTCCTGAGGTGGCTTCTCAATCATTTGGCCCCTGTGCCTCACCAACCAGGACAGCGCACCCCTTCTCAGCCTTTCTTCTGAGCGCCACTGCCCTCCACATGGAACAACGCATATGTCCTGACAAAGAAAGTCGGATGTTCTGATATGTCTTCCACAGCCAGCAGGGACCGGAATACACAGGCTAAGAGGGTCAAGGCAGGATCCCACCCTGTGGTTTCCCAGGCAGAGAACACAGAAAGCATTCCTAAGCTTTTTCCAGAGGTAGCAATCTCTCAGAGGCAGCAAGTCCTCTGTGGAGTTCTGAGTCCATGACATGCTAGCTCCAGACCCAGTCTTTACATTTTCAATTTGCTATCTTTAATTTACATTTTTAATTGTCTATGAGAATTACTTCGCCCTGGCTTCCTCATTTGTCAGGTGCCATGAACTGAAGAAAAAGTGTTATGTTCTGGACACCCACCAGCCCTGTGTTTGTCCTCTTCATCTCTTCATAAGGGACTTTCCATTCTCCTCAGGGTGAATGGGACACACTTTGTTTTCCGATACAGCCACTATTGACCATTATTTTAGCAGCACTGGGTGTAAAATGTTCCCTGAGAGGCAAAAGGCCACATTCCCCGAACTTATGCAATAACATATATAGTGTTGGAATTCACACCAGTGAAGTACAAAAACCCAGGCCAGGAGCCAGGAGGAACCCCTCTCCCTCAGAGCTCCCGCTTCCTAGAACTCTGAATGATGACCCAATATATTCCGGGGATGGACTAATATAAAAATTCCTACAGCGAGGACAAGAGAGAGATGACTCAGCAGGTAAGAGCATGTACTGCATTTGCAGAGGACCCCGGTTCGGTTCCATATCAGGAGTCCTATGGGTTCCAGTTCAGGTGACTCACAACAACCCTTAACTCCAGCTCTAGGGTATCTTGATGCCTCTAGCTTCCCTGGATACGTGCATTCACACAGGTATGTGTGCGTGCGCGTGCACACACACACACACACACACACACACACACATGCACAATTATTTTGTTTTCACAACTTAATTCCCAAAGTATAGGACCCCTGCTCGGCTCTCTTGCAAGCACTGGGCAGTACCATGTACCTAATAGCTCCTGGCCGAATGTTTAGGGACCCAGTCCTTTTGTAGATCTGCGCTGTACAGAGACATCATATTCAGTAAATTTGTAACAGGCCATTGCACCTAAGCACTGGAGTTGTAGAGTTAGGAATGAGAGAAATCACAGCATCTCTTTGGTTTTGCTGCCTGCCTTCTCCCTGTATCGGTCTCTGTAGTAACCAACAGCAAATGGGCTTAGGGCCCCTGGCTCCTTAACAACGCCAAACAGGTGAGAGAGATTAGCTCCCTGGATCAAACCTGCATCCGACCAAACAATGTCAAATTCTCCCTAATAAAGTCCAGGGCTGTAAGCAATTCTCCTGTTATTAAGCAGGAAAGAAAACACAGCCCGCTCCTTCCCAATTAGCTTGAAGGACCCTCTGATGAGTCAAATTTAAACCAGAGACCTGCCATGTTCTGGCTTCTACTAGAGCCTCCTCCTCAGGGTGGAAACTCACTGGCCCAAGTCCCCAGCCATCTTGGCACGACATCCCCTACGCCCCCCACCCCAAAGTCCATGGGCTGTCTCTGCCTCTGATTCAAACCATCTTTTCAACTCGCTGCCAGATCCCTGACTTTGATTTTCCATGTGGAGACTTGGTCTCATTTGCCAGGTCAGCTTTTATAGGGATGGGCTTTTTGACAGTTCTGCTGTCAAAGAAACGGCCGATAAGGTCCCTCTCCTTGAACATGAATCACGTTCTTGTCACCCAAACTAGGGGGAAAGACCAACATCATGAAATAATAACAACGACAAAATAGAAACCACAGAGGTCTCTAGCAAGGGCTAGCTCACTTTCTTTTCCTCTCGCCACCCTCCCCGCAACACTCTCCAAATTAGATCACGGAGTAGAAATAGAAAGACCTCAAGATGCTACAAAAGGATGGCCCACAGCTCTGTTCCTTCGTGTTTACACTTGGGGTCTATTATGGTTCCAGGATGAAACACCAGCCCCCTTGGATCATGTCCTGAACACTAGGTCCCTACCCAGTAGTGTTGCCTAGGAGATGGAGCCTGGCTGGCAAGAGTGAGGCAAAAGAGAAAGACCTTTGAAGGTCTTAGCCACGCCCCCTTACTTCCTGTAGCTTTCTGCTCTTTACTTTCTGTTTCCCCCACCCCCACCCCCCACCCCACCCCTCCCCCATCCCCCTGGCCTAGAACAGCTCCTTCTGCTCTACACTCCCAGCTCCCACCTTGAATGCGGTGGTGGAGGTGGTGCACTCCTGTTTTGTCTTCCGGCGGTGGGCTGCAATTCCTCCGGAATCGTGAGCCAAAACATAGCGTTCCCACCTTAACGTGTTTCTGTCAGATATTCTGGGACACAGCAATGCAAAGGCTGCTGATATTGGGTCAGACCACATGGGCAGCTAATACTGGGTCAGGCCCTGTTCTCTGTGATGGGGTAGAGGGATCTCTGTCAGTCTTGACTATCTTACCTAAACAGAAAATGTTTAAACAGTTCGCATAGTTATAAGCTCTGAGTAAATACTAAGATTGACAGGTACTGCCCTAAAAGCTTTAATTTAAACAGTTCGTTTTGTCCCAAGAACGCTGACTCTTGGCACCTCCACAACTCCCCCTTCTGGACATATCATGGAATTATACACTTTAATATATATATTAAATATTTTATATTTATTAATATATAAATATATTAGTATATTAATATATAAGTATATTAATATATAAATATAACATATATTATATTTATATATATAAATATTTAATATATATATCCCACCCCAAAGGTTTCCCCAGAACATTCCCTCTGCAATGTTCCAGAAAGTTCTGGCAGTGTCTGGCCTAGAATAAAGATGATAATGACAACTAATTAATAATATTCAGCTTCTGGTGGTAGATTTATCGCACTTCTTAAAATGTGCTTTTTATTGTCTTAAACCATTAGAATTTGAGAGGTAAAACTACAAAGGTAAAGAAAAAAATTAAAGTAAATAATTCTGGAGGAAGACAAGGGAAAGAGTATGTTTTAATGACTGGTGACATTGTGCACCACGCTCCTAACAGAAACAACATAAAGGGGTTATTTTGGCTCATAGATTGCTGGGATTCAGTCCACCGTGGTAGGACAACATGACGGTGGGAGTGGCTTGTGGTTGTAGCAGCAGTACCCAGAGGTGATGATCAGGAAGCAGAGAGCATCATTCAGATCCACCCTGTGTTACAACCCTTAAGGCCGGCCCAGTTGAGCAAACTACTTCCTTCTGCCAGCCCCCACCTGCTAAACGCTCCAAACAGCGCCACCAGCTGAGATCAAGTGTTCAAAACATGTGAGCCAGGGGTGGGGGGTGATGGGGGTCGGGGGCATTTCAAAGGCAAAGCATAGGGGAGTGTCTAAAGGGGGTTCCGGGGCGCCTGCCTGGGCGTTTTCAGATTGAGAGCTGATTGGATTTAGCTTAGTGGTAGAGCGCTTGCCTAGCAAGTGGAAGGCCCTGGGTTTGGGCCTCAGCTCCGGGGGGGGGGAAGAGTGAAGGAGGGGAGGAAGGGGAGAAGATGCTGGGTTTGTGTAGCCCTCCTTGAGTTTACAGTAAAAGTTAAAACTGGTAGGCGCGGGGATTAGTTACCACACCACAACCCAGCCAATCCTGACTGATGAGACACCCTGGCACCTGTCAGGAAACACTGTCCGAGGTCTCCTCCATCACCTTCTGCTCAATTACTAACACGGGTTTATCTAAATGTTTGCCGTAGCTGGTCAGTCTACATCTCTGCCTAGAAAGGACACAGTAGAAGCATGAAATGAAACAACACACACACACACACACATACACACACACACACACACACACACACACACACACACACAGAGCAGCCTTAGCCACGGAAAATTCTTCTTAGGCTCAACTTGAATGCCCTTACTGATCATGGCCGCATCCACAAAGGCAAGACACAAAGAGAACACAAAGAGAAGTATCAGGCTACCCTATACTTCTCTGACTCCTTCCACGTTCTCTGATCGCTCCCCTAACAAGCGCGACCTACATGGTCCCTTGAACCGCTGTTGTGTGGTGTTCTCACAGACAGTCCATCCAGAGAAAGGCAGACGGGATAGCTCCATGGGACCTGTGGGTGTGCACTTGGGTGAGAAGTTCCTGATAACTATTTTTTTTTCCTTTTTTTTTTTTTTGTTATCTTTATTAACTTGAGTATTTCTTATTTACATTTCAATTGTTATTCCCTTTCCCGGTCTCCCGGCCAACATCCCCCAACCCCTCCCCCTCCCCTTCTATCTGGGTGTTCCCCTCCCCATCCTCCCCCCATTACCACCCTCCCCCCAACAATCACGTTCACTGGGGGTTCAGTCTTGGCAGGACCAAGGGCTTCCCCGTCCACTGGTGCCCTTACTAGGCTATTCATTGCTACCTATGCGGTTGGAGCCCAGGGTCAGTCCATGTATAGTCTTTTAACCTTTTCTCACAGGCAAATGTCTGAGGGAGGTCAGAGGCGGTGCCTAACTCATCTAGAGAAAGCACAAGGTACAAAGGGCACAGGCAAATGGAATGTCTTCCCTCTCCATGACCCTGGCTCAAGAGGTGGAGGAAGGTTGTAGCAATGGCAAGGAAGTAGAAAGACAAGGAAGTCACTAAAGAGCGCCTCAAACAAACACTTTGCCTCCACCAGTGGTGCCCCCAGAGTGTACCAAACACCGCGCTGGGGCGGGGGTCATCTGCCATTGTGATAGTCTGCAAGCTGGCTCTTCCAAACACAACTGTCATTCCTCAAGAGAATGACAAGGGTTGCCAGCCTCAGAACCGGTTGTTTTTCGTTTGGGTCTTATAGATTTTATTGATTTAACCCCTCACCTATTAACCTCCAAAGACTCTCTGCAGCTTCGACTCTATGCTAGAACTCTGAACTTCTTGAGAGCTAATTCCTAAAGCAGAACCTAGACATTTGCCACCCACCCACAGGGCAACTGCTTGAGGATTCGCTCCAACCAATCTCGGCCCCGCAAGGGTCCTGTGTCAGCACTTGGAGGCTGTTGACCAACAGCATTTTCCCAAGCTCTGTGCTGGCTGACCTAACCTCATTAAGCCAACACAAGAAATCTGTGTGATTGATTTATCCTGCATCGTAAAACCGGGCTATTACTCACAAGGCCATCTGACACATTACCTGTGCTCTCTGTAAGAGTTAACAAACCGGCAACATCGTAAACCACCCTGCCGCTTGGCGAGAGATAAATTACTAATCATCAGTTGTCATAACATACGAGGATTCTCATTACAGTCAGCTGTAGCATGAAATTTCAGGATCCCGTAATTATAATCCATTGGTTTTTTTCTTCCGTTGTCACCTGCTAAAATCAAAAGCATATGACATTATCATGTTAGCACCGAGGTCCGGTGGACGGTAAACTCTCCTACTGTAAGTTACAGGTGGCAGCCAATAATACATCATGTGGTTGTTCCCTCCTCCCTCGTATCTGGAAGCACACTCAGGAAAGCCCACACTGGCGATGAGTCACTTACGAGGAAGTCCAGACTTTCTCGTGTGTCATTTCTCCCTTCCAACTTACATCTATCTGGTGCCTCAAAATAAAAACAATTTTAAAAAAATTCACAAAACATGACAGAGAAAGCTGCAGGCTTGAAAGGAACGAAGAATCGTGAGCAGGAACCCTGGGTTCTCCTCATGCGTAGCTGTGTAATCTTGAGCAATGGCATCTCTGATTGCACAGGGCCTGAGTTTGGTTCCCAACACCACCAACCACCTGTAACTTCAGCTCCAGGGGATCTGATGCCTCTGGCCTCCACGGGCACTCATGTACATGGCTAGACAAACACATATACATAATCACAAATAAAAAAATAAGGAAGTATTCAAAGGAGGGTATTAATAACTGGAATATCCACCAACCTCAACTTGCCCTGGATGATATAGGTGATGTCAATCACCCCAAGGATGGATTCAAGACACATCACCATCATCACCACCACCACCATGATCATCATCATCATCATCATCATCATCATCATCATCACGATCATTGTGGTCCTCACTTACAATGTTTGGGTGACCATTACTCCTCAACTTCTAGGTTACAAGTCATTGTTCATAGGAAACCTGTTTTGAGTATAAAAAGATACTTAGATATGGAACCTGAATTCCTGAAGGAAAATCCTGGACTTTATCGAACCTTCTATCCCACAATCCATCCATGACCCTGGTGAGGAACCAGTCACATAAACTTCAATGTGAACACAACCATGTTCTCTACTTTTACTCTTAGTGTTCTGGGTGGTATTGAGGTACTTGAGGAGAAGATGTTAGTTAACGATGAGACTAAAGCCAGAGGGGATTGTGTTAGCCATGTACACAGACCAGTGATTGCTGTTATGAGATGCTACTGACTAAAATTCCAGGCCGAGGAGATGGCTCAAGAGGGAATAAGACTGTCGCACAAGCATGAATATCTGAGTTCAATCCCTAGAACCCACCTAGAAAATAAAACAGATATGGCAGGGGAACATCGTTGTGAGCCCAGAGCTGGAGAGGCAGTGACAAGAATATGCCCATTCTCTGCAATGACTTCCAGGTCAGTGAGCGATCAGGCAGTTGGCACCCTGCGGCATGACACCCAAGGTTGTCCTCTGCCCTTACAGGGAAGGGCATGCACATGAATGCACACACATACAATACAGAGAGAGAGAAAGAGAGAGAGAGAGAGAGAGAGAGAGAGAGAGAGAGAGAGAGAGAGAGAGAGAGGAGAATTTCTGCTCTGTGTAAGAAGTTGAACCAGAAAAGGGACCTTTAAGAGCTTTAACCTATCTAGTCTCTAGAGACTGGACAACCCTGTCATACTGGCACGGTCGGTCACCTTCCTGTCTGAGTCACCTCACAAAGACGCAGACTTGGGCCCTAGGACTTAGACCACATGGTGGCATCTCCATGAGAAATACCTATCCTATGAGAAATAAAATAATTGTGAAGATGGAGAGAAAAGTGGGGATCATTTCCTAGTGATCATAACTTAAAACTGCCCAGATTTGTCACCAGAAAGCTCCTCCCCATCGGCTCCCTTCCCGGGCGCAAATGCCTTTATACCTTTTTTATTTTCCTCATAAAGGAAAGAGGTAGGAAGCAGGAGGGACAAATGTGGCCTTTCTGATGTGTCAGAGTTGTGATAAGCCATGTTTAAAGTTTACCCAAAGTGAAGGAAAGTGTCAACAGAAACTCCTGCCCAAACTCTCTGATCAGGTCAGGCAAACACACAATCAAAGAAAACTCAATCAGGTTCACTTGTGAAAGGTGGCCCCGGAGGGTGGGAATGCTTAACTCTGTGATTCCCATAGGAGCCAGGTGTATTTAACATACTTCTTGCCAGCTGCTTCTCTTCATGACCGTGACATAGCCAGAGCACTCCAGAGGGTGTTGTTCTGTGAGCAGGCTGAGAATCTGGAAGCACTGGCCAGTGCCAGGAAGAGCGGAGGATTCTGGGAAGGACAGGCTCTAAGCAGGTGGTTGGTTGATGATCGATGCTGTAAGAAGAGACATAGCTAAAACCTCAAGGAGAAATTGAAAATATCCCTATGGTATGAAATACCACGTATACTTGAGGGAGTTAGCTCATGCGGGTGGGAGAGCAGGCAGAAGTCTTCATAGACAGGAAAGACTAACGAAAGTGTGCTTCTCTATGGCCCATATGGGCATGAGTAGACTGTATCTCCCCCAGGGATAAGGAGCAAGAGGAGCAGGAGGAAGGTGTAAGACTTCAGCCAAACCATTTAGGGTTCAGAACTGGGTTTCAATTGCAAGGAAGAGGTAAACAAGGTCACCAGAGGGTAGCTCGCTGGGAGAACACTTGTCTAGTGTGCCTGAGGCCCTGGGTTCTATCTTAGCCTGGAAAGAAAAGGAAGGAAGTAGGGAGAGAAGAAAGGGAAGCGCAGATCCAGTTCTCTGAATTTAATAACTACAACAGAATCAAATGGACTTCATGAATAAGTAGGATTTTGGGTTTTATCTCTCATGATGCACATAATTCTTAGACCCCTAGAGCAAACAGAATGAGTGATGTACCCTGTTTGGATTCACTCAGGAACCAAATGGACTGATCCTTAGATGGGTTAAGCTGGGTGACCACAAGCCAGCAAGGGCTTACCGTAGTAACCTGTTCTCTATCTGCCTGTCTGTCTGTCTGTCTGTCTGTCTGTCTATCTATCTATCTATCTATCTATCTATCTACCTACCTACCTACCTATCTATCTAAGTAATCTGTTCTCTATCTATCTATCTATCTATCTATCTATCTATCTATCTATCTATCTATCTACCTATCTATCTACCTACCTACCTACCTACCTATCTATCTAGGTAATCTGTTCTCTATCTATCTATCTATCTATCTATCTATCTATCTATCTATCTATCTATCTCTGCTTCCTTACCCATAGATAAGTGGCTGGGGTACACCCTCATTCCTACCCTTTCAGACTTGAACCTGAGCTAAGATTGAGGCAGAGGCTCACCCCCAAATCAAATCAGCAAGCAGGGTCACATCACAGGATTGAACATGGAAGTAAAGATTGCCTCGAATTCTGGAAAAAAAAAATTTGTCCAGTCACTCTGGAAAAACCTGCCAAGAAAACTACAAATAGATCTACCCTATGACCCAACTACGTCACTCCTGGGAATTTACTTGAAGGCCGCAAAGTCTGCGTATCCAAAGTGACAACCGCTGAGTGATAGAAACAACCTAGATGTCCAGTAAGATGGGAGTGGGTAAGAAAACCATGGTATACACACAATGGAACTGCTTTTGTTTTTCAACTAAAAACGGAAGTGAAGTTATGTTGGCAGGGAAACGTCTATAACTGGAGATACTCATGAAGTGAATTAAACCATTCCTGGTCTCATTTTCAGGTCCTGTATTTTGTGTAGATTCACAGCTACACAACGTATATGGGTGTGGTCTGGAAGTAGAAGAAACTGTGTAGGGTACCAAAGACAACGGCGAACATCACAGTGGAGGGAGCGAAGGAACAGCAGAGGGCATGCGGGCAGAAGACGCTCTGCATACATCGGACCTGCCTGAGTCTGTCCTTGCGTGGCACCGCACCATCCTCAGTGACAAGGAAGTTTTAATGAAGGGAAATAAAAGGCGGAAAGCTGATTGGTGACCCTATAAGATACTCTTAGAAAGTGTGCCCATAAGGAGCCACAGTTCTAGTGCTTTATTATCAAAATAGGAAAAACAAAAATCAGGCTGGTGGTGTAATTGGAACAAAAACCTGTTCACCAGCATTCCATGGCTGGATTACACGGTGGAAGGAGAGAACTGATTTCAGAAATTTGACCTTTGAACTCCACATGTATGCCCAGGTACAGGTGCCAACACCACATGTATGCCCAGGTACAGGTGCCAACACTAACACACACACACACACACACACACACACACACACACACACACACTCTGATACTAATAAATGAAATGACTTTTTTCATTTTAAAGGAAAAGAAAAATTTATCAAAGATAGGGGAAAGAAGGTGGAGGGAGAGAACGTTGAGAGAGGAGACGTCTTGAACGTCTGTGAGCGTGGAATGAAGATCCTCACGCCGGTCATCTCACCCCATCTTACAAAGTCTGCAAGATGGGGCAGCAGTGCTCAGTAGAGCATGGTTTATAAAGAACTGAAAGCCGCCGGGAGTGACTGAGCCCTTATAAAGCTCTGTCACCAGACCCTCGAAGCCACGCATAAAAAGTTGTAGGTTGAAATGAGGCAAGGTTCAAGCACAACATGAACAGACATGTGCAACTTTTATGCTTAATGGAATTGTCAGATATGTGTACTTTGGTTTATGTGTGTGTATGTGTGTCTCTGTGTCTGTGTGTGTGTGTCTGTGTGTGTGTGTCTGTGTGTGTGTGTCTCTGTGTGTGTGTCTGTGTGTGTGTCTGTGTGTGTCTGTGTGTGTATGTGTCTGTCTGTGTGTGTGTGTCTGTGTGTCTGTGTAGAGCAGCACCTATTAATGTACCCCATTATGCTGTTGTAGATGAGTGAAAGGGGCCATAAACATGTTTTCTTTCCTGTGTTTTTCAATTCTTTTACAGTGAGCATCATTTTTATAATCAGATGGCCCAATCACTTAATAGAAATAGCTTATTTTCCACTTAATCTTGACCCGAATATCATAGCAGTGTTAAAACAGTGTCATGAAAGGAATCACCGAGACCAGAGGTCATGGTAGTTATATGGTAGCCATGGAAGTTACAATTAAAGAACATTTATGCCACGCTAACAAGTGTTCTGGTGCTATCAATAGTGAAGCACTAATCAGACATTCATAACAATACATAAATAGATTGATAAATAAAGAGATAATTAATACATAAAGGAATACATTCCAACTATCTACAATTATTTATTTATTTCAACTCTGAAAACAATTCAACACAATAACATAATTTTATTGTTGTTTAGAGTATTTGGGGACTATCTTTGGAAATGATATAAATCACATGTGTTATTCCTACACACACATACACACACACTCTCTCTCTCTCACTCTCTCTCTATATATATACACATATATCTTTATATATGTATATATATTTATATATATATGAACATTAAGTTGGACGCTGTAGCATGTCTTATTAACCACTAGTAACCCTCACATAATAATCTCAAGATAAAGAGTGTTATAAATGTTTTAATAGGAACATATGGTGCAGGGAAATTGACAGAATCAAGCCTTTGAAGCATGGTTGTGTTTCTCTAAAACAGAGTCATAAAAGGCTGTAGAAAATGAAGACAGATTGGGCAGAGCAGTGCCTCCTCACCACGGCGAGGCCAGGCCCACTTTTACTCATAGGGAAATGAGCCTTCCTTCCCTCTGATAACCTCTGCACCAGTGAATAGCCCAGCTGTGCCTCACCTGTGGTCTGCGGACTCACGGTCAAAGAGTGGAGAAGTGCTAAGGAGTAGCCACAAGAACAGTGGCCTATGATGCCAGGAGACTTGGCTTGACTTGGCAGTGTAACTAGTGGGTATTCTAGGACATTTGCATTAGATCCATGACTTTAACTTTAGGTAAGAGGATTGTATTATCTAAAGGACTCTGTCCTGCTACCCATGTCCTGATGTGTTCCCAATGAAGACTATAGACTGTCTTCCTTGGAATATTATCATAAACAAGGGAGATACTAAGGTACACGTGAGCCACACTTCTTGTCCTTAAGCTAACACCAAACATAAGTACTGTAATGAGTCACGTGGGTCCTAATAGACATTAATCAAGGTGCCCCAACTTGTGACACCCTTGACACTGAGAATCAGGTCACTCTGCTGTCTGGTGGAGGTGGGGATTTCTTGTGCATTAATTGTCTTCCGTAGTGCAGCTGGTGTCTACTCACCAAGCTACCCCAGATAAGAACTGGGCTAGGTAGACCTGAATCTTTGCTCTCCAACTCCACTCCCAAGTAATTCTGTGTGCTAAAGTCCCTCAACCAGAAATGCAACACGATTATAAGCTCAGTACTTTAGAGTGGCGCTTGTTCCCTCTGTCATGACCCTGCACTCTACAGAGAAGATTAAACAGTAGGAAGACAGTTTCCCTGCTGGAGAAACACCTCCCCGAAAAGACTTACAGGCCATAATTCAAGAACCATTGGGTTCTTTGAACCTCTGGTTTATCAACGACACACCCAAACATTTGATTAACTGCCTAGAAGTTTAGGGAGTTATCTTCTTCCCAAAGGGCATGTCAGCGAACCCATGGCAGAATCACCCAAAACATTTCTATGATCTCCCATGATGCATTGCAACTCTGACCACTGGCTGGGCTTGAGATGGTGTCAAAGTTAGCCCTCTGTGCCACTCTGGTGCCACCTGGAAACAGCTCCTCTGTAGTTGGAATCTAATCTACAGGCTCAGTGAAGAACCATAGAGTTAGAAATCACAGAAGACATCGGTGCAATAAAGGAGCAAGGGAGACCACTTGCCGTGATTTCACTGGACTCAAGTTGGGTAAGGCTACTTAAGAGCAGACCCAAGTCAGAGCAGAGTGGGTCTCCACTACAGAAAGCAGACAGATCCGTTCATAGTTGAAATAAGAGTGTGTCCAATCAAACCTAAGTCTCAGGCCAATGGCACTCACCCGTGCTATATCTCTCTGAGGAAAAGAATAGCTATCTCCGAAAGAATTTGTTTAGACGTCATTAACTTGAAAAAAAATAAACTCTATAGGTCTTTTGGGTTTGTTGTTGTTGTTGTTGATTTTGAACATTTCCAGTGGAGAGCTGGCTTACTCTGAAGACACCACAAAGACCAGTCGAACAACGAAAACCACACACACACACACACACACACACACACACACTTCACTAAATTCCACATATGAGGGGGAAAAACCAAAAGTGACTTATCTTCTTTCCTTTATTGTTGCTCTTTTTTTAAGTGAAGATACAAAATAAAGGGATTTCTCATTGTGACATTTATTTTAAGACGGGGTCTTGTGTAGCCCAGGCTGATTTCAAACTTACTCTGTAGCGCCCTTGGACTCCTAGTCCTCCTGCCTCTTAAGCTGAGACTACGACATTTACAACCATGCGCAGATTATGTGAGAACTGAACCCAGGGCTCCCCTGTATTCTGGAGAAACACCAGCAACTGAGCTACAACTCCGCCCATGAGAATATTTCAGAAATTATATATTGTTGTAATTTTCTTATACCCCACTTCCCTTTTCCCTCTCCTGCTAGTGATTCTAGCCATGTTGCCAAATATTCTCTCTTCTGTCTTCCTTTCTCTCTCTCTCTCTCTCTCTCTCTCTCTCTCTCTCTCTCTCTCTCTCTCTCTCCCTCCCCTCCCTCCCTCCCTCCTCCTCTCTCTCTCTCTCTCTCTCTCTCTCTCTCTCTCTACACACACACACACACACACACACAAACACCTCACTAAATTCCACATACGAGGGGAAAAAAAACAAGAATTTTTTTAATTCCCCCCTCACCCTCTTTTCTTCCCATTCCTCTCTCCCTTTAAACTCCCTACTCCTCAGGCCCTCAAGGCGCCCCCCCCACTTGTAAGTCATACATACATTTAAATCCAGATAAAGGTGGATTATCGTTAATCCATCTGATTATCCTCACTTCCCCTGATCCTTTCCTCTCTCTACAAACCATCCCCTGCTGTCATTTATCAAGACTGGCCTGATTCTGTGGAATTCCACTCATTTTTCATCAGGGCTCTGACCTCCCCCAACCTCACAAGCGAGGCACATCCTGGGAGAGAGCCCATGCCAGGCACGGGGCGGGGGAGGAAGCAATCAATGAGTTAGGACTTTCCCACACTTAAGGGATCGATTTTATCAGTGTTTGGACATTGGGTGTCAAGGCTGGTCACCGGGAAGCCAAAGGTTGAAGACTGCAGGGGGTGGACCCCAACAGCAGGCAGCGGCAAGGTTTCAATCCCAGACCATCTCCTGGACCGGACTCTGATATCTGCTTCATTCAAAGGCACCTGCAGCCTCCACTCAGATCTGAAAAAGACTCCGGTTAAGTCACAATCACGCAAAGAAATAGAAATCTAGAAAAAGCCTCTAGAAAAAGCCTTGAGCTCTTCCTCGGTGACTACACTGAGATTGTCCAGCCAGTCGCTGAGTCTCTCTCCGTTAACATGGCTCTCTATCCCAATAATGCCTCGTCCAGATCGTCTGCGTTTCTTTTCCCTTGGCTGTTCTCAGGACAGTGATGAGAACTGCTTTCATCAGAGGTGAACGGAAGGTGAAACCCAAACCGGTCCGGCTGCTCCCTGGGAGCGTGTTTGAGCAAAGCGGCTGCAGCCCGCTGGAGACCCCAGCTCCGGGTCCTTCCCTGCTACTTTCCCACTTGCAACTGCACTCTGTACCTCGGGGCAGTCCGACCCCCACTGTTCTCACCTGCTCAGAACCCCCTGTCCTGAGTAGGGTTCAGAACCCATAAAACTGCCTCCGGTGTGTTCTAGTGAGTTAGCAGTGACCCTCAGCTGCGATCCCACTGTGGGAAACAAAGTGAGGGAGGATAAGACAGGCGTCTTCACCACATTTGTCTCCACATCTCTAGGTCCCGGGGTGGTACCGTGAACTGCACACACTAGACGAACTGTAATAATCGCTAAGTGTGTGGGGCTGCAGATTTCCTCTAAACAAGGTATTTCCTGGACTGGGAGATAAATCAGCGGCCGAAGTGCTCGCCTTGCCAGGATAAGGACCTGAGTTCGCCCCCTTAAGAACCCATGTTTAAAAAAAAATTAAATTATTTATTTATTTATTTATTTATTTAAAAAAACACTAAAACAAAAGAGAATTAGACAATCCCAGTGCTGGGGAGGCAGAGACAGGCGGAGCCTGGGTCGAGAGACACCCAACTTAGCTTATTTGGTGCTTCAGGTCCATGAGAGACCCTGGCTCAAAAGCACTATAGACAGCACTTGAGGAAGAACAGCCTAGGCTGACCTCTCTCACACACATACACATACATGTACATGCACACACCTGCAACACACACATACACATACATGTACATACACATACACACACACCTGAACCACACACACATACACACACCTGCACCACATCCATACACACACACATACCTGTACCACACATACATACATACATACACACACACACACACTTACAACACACACACCTGAACCACACATACCTGACCCACATACGTATACATATACACATACACACATACCTGTACCACACATACATGCACACATACACACATACACAGCACACACACACATACACACACCCGAAACACACACATATACATATATACACACACATAAACACACACCTGTACCACACACGCATATACACACATACACACACATACATGTACATACACACACCTGCAACACACACACACCTGAAACACACACCAACACACACATACACATATACATGCATATGCCTGTATCACACACACACACATACTGTATCACACATATATGCACTACATCACAGACATACACATACATACACAAGCTACCCCCACATACTTTTTACTCCCAAGTCCAGAAATCAGAAATCTGATTCGCATGTGTGATCCATGTGTATATACGTTCAGATGCTGCAAAAGCCCAATATGCTGATTGCTGTACCTAAAACTATGACACTGGCATTTCCCCCAGCCACTCCACCAGTTGTCAGTTTTCTGCCTGACCACTGCCTGCAGCCCCGCCCCAGCCACTCTGCAGTTTCTAGTACCTACACAGCTGGATGAGGGGCCCAGGCATCACCACCCACAATCCTGCATTCTGCAATCTCTCCCTTCCCACACCAACCCACTCTCTCTGCCCCAAGCAAGAAGGCTATGCAAACGAAAAACTGGTCTAGGAAACGCAGGTCCCAGTGACTCAGAAACCAGCTCAAGGCCATACCTCTATGACCTGTGAGCTTCCCATTAATTCAGCCTTTTCCTGATACCACCTGTCAGCAAGAATGATTGGCCTGTCCTCTGCTGACCACAAATGTCCTGCATACCTCTCTTGAGTAGTAAGGCATTGTTTCCCAGCTCCAAAACTTCCCAGACTCTCCTTTGGGGTGCTAGGGGGAATTCTGAGAAGTGTCATTTTTCCATGGCCAGCTGTTTTCTGATCAGTTCTGAAAAGGGTCAAGGCTACAGAAGGGGGAGCCCAGGGAGGGGCCTCTCTGGTTAAAGTTCTTGCTGCGCAATTGTTACCCGGATATTTGCATACCCAGAACCACTGAAATGCTAGGAGGTGTGGTGATCCTCTCATAGCCCCATCCTTACAAGGGGTGCAGGGGTCCTCAGAAAAAGCTGGCAAACAAGACCTAATGTATCAGCAAGCTCTGGGCTTTCCTGAGAGACTCTGCCTCAATGAATAAGGTCGAAAGGAGGCCAAGGATGATTCCCAACATCAACTTCAGGCCTCTACATGGGCATGTGCACATGCATGTACATAATCAAGCTCACGTACATATAAAAGGATGTGTACACAGGCACAACACATATGCATGAAAAATGAAGGAAGAGTGTGTTCCCTTCTTGGAGCTTCTTTCCCAGTCCCATTGGCAACCCCTATTCCCAGCACTTCACCCCATAGCAATAGGTAGAGGAGGCCTCCACCTCCCTGTGCCAACATCATGTGATTTCTCAGAGTGGGAAGGGAAGGTACAAGCTCCAGAAAGCAATATGGCTCCTGCCTCAGAAGTGAGAACTACAACCCAGAACCTCCCTCCAAGCCCCAAGAGACGGCATCAGCAACTGTGCAGATGGACTCCCCACACCCTGAAGTGTCTACCCCAGGGATGTAGGAACCTTCCTAGGATCCTGTAGATCTCGAGAGCCCCAGTGGCTCCCCTTGCTCCATGGTTCTAGTGTTATTCTGCTGCTACCATTTCAGTCTCTCAGCCAGCCAGCACTCCAACCGATTCCCTCGACCAAGCTCTCCCTGATGAAATGACTAGAGTGGGTTTCGATTTTCCTGCTTAAACCCCCTGCTTACTAGTCTACCTAAAATAATCTCTTGTGCCCGTCACCCAGTAGAGAAACCTGAGGTTGGACTCAACGTCGCCGGAGGATCAAGGATCATCCTGGCTTTAATTCCCACAGACACTGCCTTCACCAATTGCACCAGAGATATGTGAAAGATTTGTGAAAGGGTCACACATTGACAGGAAGAAGTCTAAATCCACCACTTCCTGTATTGATAAGAGGACCATTGCCTCTTGTGTAGGGTTCATTTTTGATGTTGCAATGGCACGTTGGTCAGTGTCTCTGTTGAGAGACGTGTGCGTTGGAAAGGCTGAAGGAAGCAGGGTGAGGGTGATGTACAGTGGGACAAAGAGAAGAAGAGTGCCTTTTTTTTAAACATTTGGAGCCAGGCCACAGTGTAATATTTCTGTGAAGAATGGCTAGATCGGGAAGAAGTTTGATGGATTAGCGGAAAGTGGGGGTGGAGAAAGAGGCGGCACCATCATTGGCTAAAATTGGCCCCAGACGTATTTCCTGATTGTTCTGCCAATTGGTTTTGCAATAAATTGGAGGCAATCTGGCAAAACATTCAAGCAGGGCATGGAGAGTGTGCTGGGACCAAAATAAGCAACTGTGAAGAACTTGGCAGCTTCTCATTGGCTGTTTCAGAAGTGAGTAACGAGACACCGAGTTGAGAGCTACTTCTCTAGCATGTTGATACAATGAAAATTATAAAATGGGCAAGTTTTGCCCGTAAAAATGAGAGAGGCTTGATCAAGTCGCTTTGTAGAGAAGTGTGATCTACGACAGACGCACTTTCGGTTTTGAACCAGTGAGTTTATTAAGTGTCTAGCAAGCAGGAGTAAAAGAGTAAGGAACAAACAGCAGACAGAGAGAAGCCAAGTCAAATCAGGTCCTCGCAACACCCGGCAGAGAAAACTGGAGTAACCCCAACCAAGAGAGCCAAAAGAGAACCTTGTCAAACCGGGAACATAGGAACGTTCAGCAGACGCTGACTGGGGAAACCCCGTTGAAGTGGTAAGCTAAAATTCTCCATCCAAAGAATCCTGGGTGGAGAGGGAGGGCTGTCCCCTCAGTTGTGTCCCAGTGGAAGAAGAAGTGGTAAGGGATAGGCAACATTATCAAGTTGAGCACTCAACAGTCGCCCAGCAGGAGTGGGCTGGAGCCCCAGCTGAGAGAGTCCCAAGCAGAGCGCCCACTCGATTCTGTCTTTGGCTGAGCTTCCGGCTCTTCTGCCCCATCACTTCCGGCTCTTCTGCCCCTTCGCTTCCGGCTCTTCTGCCCCATCGCTTCCGGTTCTTCTGCCCCATCGCAGGTATGTTTATATCATGCAACAACAGCCACAACCACTGTTGGGAGGAAAACTTTACCTCCTGGTAGCTCTCAGAGGCACCATGTTTCAGTGGTCACTACTTGGTTTTTGTTTGTTTGGTTGGTTTTTGGGGTTTTGTTTTGTTTTATTTTGTTTTTTGTTGTTTTTTTTTTTTTTTTCTCGTCCTCCTCCTGATTACATAGCCAGGGAAGTAGCCTGATTCAGGACAAGAGGTTTTGAAGAACACTTGATGTCAGCATGGTTGGGTCTGAAGCGGGTCGGGAGAGTCCTCAATTCCTGAGCCATAGATTCCGTCAGCTCAAACAGCATGTAATAGTTGACCAGTGTAACGTACATTGCACATAGGGAGTCCGTGTATGAAACCTGAACGCTGAACTGAAAGTCGAGTGTTTAGGATGATAGAGCGCAGTGTCAATGTATTGAAGTGAAAGGATTTAGCATAGAAACTTAAATCCTGGCAGAAAACTAGGAAGGATTTTTGGGTTTGATTTTGGCATTTTGGTTTTTTTCTATTTTGTTTTGTTTTTTTAAGAAAAAGTTCTCTCTGGTGCCCATTTTCTTGGATTGCTATCCACAAACACATGGAGATTCTAAACAGCTTGAGCGCCATGAACCCTTTTAGGGAATTTGATGAAGCCCACGTGTAAGGTCGAACGCACAGGACAGTGAAGAAGGAGCACACTGACATTCAGTTCCACAGACGTCCAGAAAATAAGATTGTGCTGTTTTAAATAAAAATAGCATCGTTCCATCGCTAATATTAACCCAGAGAACAAGCTCCTTCCTTTAAATAGGGCCCGTTTGATGGATTCCCAATGCAGCACCGTGGTGGCTGTCCTCCACGAAGTTCACACCGGAGTTCACACCTGAGAACTGCAGAGCTGAGTGCACGTGCTCGCACATACGTACAATGCTACAAGCACACCTACAGCTCCGAGGCGGGCCATCTGCAGCTCATGGGTGGCAGATTCGATGCCACACTTGGCCGTGAAGCAAAACCTAGCCTCGTGGACAAGACCTTGGGAAGTACACTTATTAAAAGAGGAGTGTGCCAGTCATGCGTAACTTTGCTGAGAGCGGACAGCGTGGGCCAACCAGTGTCTAAGGAGGAAAACACTTAAAAGGCTGGAACACAGAAGCAGCGAGTCAGAGAGATGAGGACAGGAGCTTGTAACTCACCAGTCCGCCCGTGGCCATGTTTTAGTAACCTAAGAGTGCTTTCTGTCAATTTCAACTATTCTTGTTGTTTCTGTAATATATCTCTTTCCTGGTTAAAATATCTATTTATGGGGCAGTATTTTGAAAAGTATTCAGTTGTCTCAGCATAAGGAGAAAACTTTAAAAAAAAATCTCCTAAAAAATGTCTGGGGTCAATGAAATGGTTCAGTAGGTAAATGACTGTTACCAAGGACCCACATGGAAGGAAAGGTGACTTCTCCAGCCCGTCTTCTGATTTTTAACACACCTGATATAGAATGTTCATAAACATGCATACAAACACACATATATACACTCAGAGATAAGTAGGTTGGTATGTAGAGAGACAGACAGACAGATAATAGGTAGATAGATAGATAATAGATAGGTAGATAGACAAACAGATAGATAGATAAATAGATGATAGATAATAGTAGATAAACAATAGAGATAGATAGATAGACAGACAGACAAATAGATGATAGATGAATAGTAGATAGGCAATAGATAGATAGATAGATAGATAGATAGATAGATAGATAGATAGATAGATAAATAGATAGATAGATAGATAGACAGACAAATAGATGATAGATAAATAGTAGATAGGCAATAGATAGATAGACAAATAGACAAACAGACAAATAGATGATAGATAAATAGTAGATAGGCAATAGATAGATAAATAGACAAACAGATAGACAAATAGATGATAGATAAATAGTAGATAGGCGATAGATAGATAAATAGACAAACAGATAGACAAATAGATGATAGATAAATAGTAGATAGGCGATAGATAATAGACAGGCAGACAGACAGATAGATAGATAATATTTTAAATGCATATTACTAAGATATCCGTCTACTGTCCTGGAAAAGACAAAAGGGCAGTGAAAAGGTAAAATTAGTGCTTGCCAGGGGTTTCCAGGTAGGAGGTTTGCATAAGAGGTACAGAGAGGGCTTCCAAGGCACTGCATGTACTGTGTGAGCTATGGTAGAGGAGGCCTGCTCACCCTTTATCTGAACCTGTAGGATCCACAACCGCAAGAGCGCTCTTAATGTGAAACTTCAGATTCTGGGAGATGATGTTAGACACCTGTGGTTCATCAGTCAAAAAGATTGCATCATCCTTTGGGGTCAGTGAAATGGGGGACCGTGATATGTAGGGACAAAGGTGCCATGGGAAATCTCAGTACATTCTGCCCAACCTAACATTGATCTGAAACAAAAACCAACGTCTAACGAGTGTTAAAGGGCCAGGTCTGAGGACACTTGATCACCACGGACTCTCCTTCACATAGAACCAAAGCATGGTCCACAGGAGCTGGTCTCAGTTGAAGATTGCAGGAAGGGCGTGTGGGGCTGACTCACATACGCTCTACATGAAGGCATCGACTTGGTCAAAACAAAATTGGGACTATTTGTGGCAACAGTTTCTCCGTGGAGTCAAAATCCTAACTACTAAGTTGCACAGTCTTTCTTTCCCAGTTACACCACCATATTTCCTGTGTGGCCCTACTCCTTCCCTTGGGCTTTTCCCTTCACCCCCTTCCTGTGTGCTCTGAGCATTGCTGGCCTCATCTGTGATTGATTAAATGAACTGATTTCATGTGCTTTACACAAAAATCAAAAGAAAACCAAGTCTCCCTTTCTCATACATGTAGAATCATAAGGTAGGTAACAGCACGCCATAGGGTGGGAGCTACAGCCACCTGAGGAGAGGGGCTTGTAAACTGTGGGAAGTGAGTTTCTATATCTCTCTCTCTCTCCTCCCTTCTTGACTTACATCGATCAAAGGTGCTTTACCACTTCCTCGCCCTCTTGCTCTCTCACTCTCTCCATCTCTGTGTCTCTGTGTCTGTCTCCCTCCAGTCCTCTGTCTTCTCCTTCCTCACTCTCCCCACTCTCTCTGTGCACTGTGTATGTGGTATACACACATGCCTATGTGCAGATGCACATGCTCATGTGTACTTACAGAGGTCAGATGATGACGTCGGCTGTTCTGCTCTGCCACTCTCTTCTATTCCCTTGAGACAGGGTCTCTCACTAAATTTGAAACTAGTCTAGCAGCCAACAGGCCCCAAAAATCTCTCCATCTCTCTATCTCTGGCCCTGTCTCTGTGCCTCTGTGTCTCTGTCTCTCCTCTCTCTCTCTCTCTCTCTCTCTCTCTCTCTCTCTCTTACACACACACACATATGCACACAAACAAACCATACACACACATACAATACATACACACACATATACACTTCACACACATATAATCCATGCACACAGAGACAAACAGACAGACAGATGGGCAGACAGCATTTGGTTTATAGCCATGTATCAACTGGCTATTTGAACTCAGCTCCTTATGCTTGAAGACAAAGTGCTCCTCTCCCCAGACTCTATTAGTTTTCTTTTTCATCCTGCCCCAGACAAATGTGTGTGTGTGTGTGTGTGTGTGTGTGTGTGTGTGTGTGTGTGTGTGTACGTGTGCATACTCATGCACATGTCCTCCTAACTTTTCAGTGTTTTCATCTGCCTCCCTACAAATGCTCAACTTCAAAACAGAATAGTGTTTAGGCTCCCTCAATCCTTACCCGACCCACTATCTCACACACCGCCTTGTCCCTGAGGAGTCTCATGGCTATCACCAGACCAGAATGAGGCCAATAACTTCTGAATGTCTCTTTGAATCCTCAGGTGGATGGTATGGATGCCTTGCCTTCTTGGCTGGGCTGCCAGGGAAAAGGTTGAAATGAGAAGTGATTGCCAGGAAGTGTGTCCCTGGAGCAACCTGGAAGCCTGGTGTTCCGACCTGTCACACACACTTAGGATCTCCAGCAGCAGCCTGTCTGGGGTGGCAAGGCCCAGAGAGCGACCTGCTTGACCCCTTTCCTAAACGACAGAAGTAAATTTATCTCTTCCAAATGCGGCTTCTTACAGTGAGCAATTAGGGCCATAGCAGCCCAGATGACTCGGCTAATTGAAATGAAAACCATCTTTCCTCAGACCAACTCAAGAATTTCAAGTCCAGCGGCACCATGGGTTACTTCACCTTCACCCATAGCAAGGCAACAGGTCTGCAGAAGGCGCAGCATGCTGTGCTTCCGTAGGAGATCAGCGAGGTTATGTAACAGAAGGCATGTGCAGAAAGGGCTACCCTGGGGAGCACTGGGACTCCTGGGGAGCACTGGGACTCCTGGGGAGCGCTGGGACTCCTGGGGAGCGCTGGGACTCCTGGGGAGCACGGAGACTCATGGGGAGCGCTGGGACTCATGGGGAACGCTGGGACTCATGGGGAGCGCTGGGACTCATGGGGAGCACTGAGACTCATGGGGAGCACTGGGACTCATGGGGAGCACTGGGACTCCTGGGGAGCGCTGGGACTCCTGGGGAGCGCTGGGACTCATGGGGAGCACGGAGACTCATGGGGAGCGCTGGGACTCATGGGGAGCACGGGGACTCATGGGGAGCACTGGGACTCATGGGGAGCACGGAGGGGAGCGCTGGGACTCATGGGGAGCACTGAGACTCATGGGGAGCACTGAGACTCATGGGGAGCACGGAGACTCATGGGGAGCGCTGGGACTCCTGGGAGCGCTTGAGACTCCTGGGGAGCGCTGGGACTCCTGGGGAGTGCTGGGACTCATGGGGAGCACGGGGACTCAGATCATTCTCTCCTCTGGGCAGGATGTCCTGACTTTGATGCATCTTGCATTGTGTGTGTGTGTGTGTGTGTGTGTGTGTGTGTGTGTGTGTGTGTGTGTGTGTGTATTCATGAGTATACACTTGTGTGCATGAGTCCATGTGGAGACCATAGGTCAACACTGAGCATATTCCTCAGTCACCCTCCTTAGTATTTTAAGACCAGTTTGGCTAACAAGCCTCAAGGATCTGCCTGCCTCTGCTTCCAAAGCACTGGGATATAGGTGCACATGCATGTCAGGCCACTTTGTACATAGGTAGACGGGGTTGAACTTAAAGTCTTCATGCTTGCAAGCAAGTGCTTCACTGACTGAGCCATCTCCTAATTTCCAACTTCCAGCTGGGGGAGGAGCTTCGGCTTGACGGAGCCGCACTAGAACTGAGGATTGCTTTGCCTCTCATGTTCACCTGGTGACACAGCTCCCTGAGTCTCTTCCTCCCTTCTTTCCCTATCTACAAACCGACGACATAAGAAGCTATAAAAACCCGGGCTTAGAAAACAGTTCAGCCGGCAAATCTCTAGCCATACAAGCTTGTAGATCCAAGTTCAGATCCTCGGAACCCACGTGAAAAGCCATTCATGGGGCTGGAGAAATGCTCAGTCGTTAGATGTTAGCCGTATTGGCGTGATGACCTGGGTTCAGATTCTTAGAGCCGACATAATGTGAGGTACAGTGGCATACATCAGTAATCACGGAGTTCCTGTGGTAGGATGCCAGGCAGAGACAGGAAATTTTGTGGAATCCTCCTGGCCAGCTAGGTTTTCCTAGGGGGGGCAAAAAAATGAGAGACTTGTCTCAAGCAAAGTAGGAGAGATGGGCTCCTGAGTTTGTCCTCTGACCTCCACATGTATGCCGTGACATGTATATGCCCAGTTCTACATGAATGTGTACACGTATACAAGGAAATAAATATATAAATAAAACCAAGGCATGGTAATACATGTCTATAATCCCAACAACAGGTGACAGAGTCAGGAGGACCCCTGGAACTCACTGACTGGCCATTTTAGCCTAAGCAGCAAGGCATTTTAGCCTAAGCATGTGCCTGGGTACACGACAAAGGCATCTTATAGAAGAAAGAGTTTATCCAGTTTATGGTTGCAGGGGGAGAGCCATAATAGCGAAGCAGGCATGGGTATAGGCATAGAGAAAAATTCCAAACTCAAAGCAGAGAACATGAACTGGATTCAAATATGGGGAGAGAATGAGTACTCAAAGCCTGCCCACAGTGACGTATTTCCTGCAGCAAGGCTCCACCACGTAAAGATGAGAGGATGAATACTCAAAGCCCGCCCACAGTGATGTAGTTCCTTCAGCAAGGCTCCACCACTTAAAGATGAGAGGATGAATACTCAAAGCCCGCCCACTGTGACGTATTTCCTGCAGCAAGGCTCCACCTCCTAAAGATAAAAGAATGTAACTTCGAAGCCCGCGGACCGTGACATATTTCTTCCAGCAAGGCTCCATCATCTAAAAGGTTCCATTACCTATCACCAAATAGCACCACTAACTGGGGACCAAGTGCTCAAATGAATGAGCTAATGAAAGACTTTCTAATTCAAACACACACACACACACACACACACACACACACACACACACACACACACACACGCCGAGATCATCCCTTCCTGAGTCCACTTGAAAAAAACAGTCAGCCATCTAGAAATCTACCTTCAGGTAAATGGAAATGGTCTCCTTTCAACACTTCTATTTTTGCCGCTGATACCATCAAAGAAATGAAACGATCCAGAAACAGAGAGGACGATGACAATCTGTCTGATACTAATATAATACTAATGTAGCTGTATGTAGGATGTACGAGAAGGTATGGGAGTGTGTGTGTATGTGCCTGTCTTTGTACGTGGAAGCCTCGTGGTTTGTTTGAGGTGTTTGATTTGTGGGTTATTTGTTTGCTTGTTGTTGTCATCCTCGTCTTAAGACAGGATTTCATGAAGCCTAGGCAGGACATCACCTAGTTATGTAGTCAAGGATGACCTTGAATGTCTGAGCTTCCGGCCTCCAGCTCATCCTGTTTATATGGTCCTGGGAATAGAATATATGCCTTCATGAATGCTAGGCAAGCTGTCTGCCTGCTGATTTGAAGTGTGTGTGTGTGTGTGTGTGTGTGTGCGCGCGCGGGGCGGGGGGGGTGGTTCAAAATTTCTCAGGAAAGAATTTGGAAAAAAGGAGGGGTAAAAAGAAAAAAAGTCTCCAAAGTAGAAAAGTACCTCAGGTACAAAATAAATAGCCCTCCACAGAGCAAAGAGAAGGGCTGTCCTATACACAGAGTTCCTGCCCAGGTTCCCACTCATTCCAGTCCACTTAGGAAAATGAGTATTAACCTGTAGGAAATGTTCAGTCCTGATTGGCTAACTACAGCTCACAGCTCATTGATCAGGTCCAGGTAGCAAAGTAAGACTTTCTGGAGTCTGTTTGTCTTGGCAGTTGAGATGGGAACATGCTGGACAAGGGCTGCAAAGTTTAGTTTGTGGTTCTTCCAGGAACACGGAGTACATGTGTGCCCCCCACCCATGCTACCAGGCTCCATTCTGCATTTAGGCCTTCTTAGCTGCAGAAGCTCATTCTAGGAGGCTCAGATACATACATACATATATATGTATATATATATATATATATATATATGTATATATATATATGTATATGTGTGTGTGTTTCCTTCCTTTTAATCAGACTCTATCATCTAACAGCTCTAATAATGGGTTAAAGCAAAAATGACCCACCTCCGTCCCACTATGTTGGGTTAATACGGTGCAAGTATAGATGTCTTGTAAAGTACAGGCTAGAATTCTCCTAGAGAAAAATCAAATGGTTAGTCCAGCTCCCAGCCAAGTCATGAGAAACTTATTGCAGAATACAAGAGGGCACTAGCATCAGAGGGGAGATAATCAGCTGACAATATCTAAGAATAGGGAGTTGAACCAATCAGAGTTGAACCTTCTGAATGTCCTTCCCAAAGACTTAGCCAACTTTAAGATGTTAGATCTCTCCAGTTAAGACTAGGAAGAAGGATTGCAGCCCCTGAAGGGAAAAAAAACTCCACAGAAAGACCAACAGAATCAACTAACCTGGACCCTTGGGGCTCTCAAATCTGAACCACCAACCAAAGAACATACATGGGCACACATGGCAGATGTGCAGCTTGGTCTTCATGAGGGTCCCAAACAACTGGAGCAGGGACTATACCAAAAGCTGTTACCTGTTTATGGTTGTCTTAGTTAGGGTTTTACTGCTGTCAACAGATACCATGACCAAGACAAGTCTTATAAGGACAACATTTAATTGGGGCTGACTTACAGGTTCAGAGGTTCAGTCCATTATCATCAAGGTGAGAACATGACAATATCCAGGCAGGCACGATGCAGGAGGAGCTGAGAGTTCTACATCTTCATCTGAAGGCTGCTAACAGCATACTGACTTCCAGGCAGCTAACAGGAGGGTCTTAAAGCCCACATGCACAGTGACACACCTACTCCAACAAGGCCACACATACTCCTACAGGGCCACATGTTCTAATATTGCCACTCCCTGGGTGGAGCATATACAAACAGTGGGATATGTTCTTCTAGCTGGGCAGCCTAGTCTGGTCTCAGTGGGAGAGAAAGCACCTAGCCTCAAAGAGATTTCAAGTGCCATGGTAGGGGGCCCTACCTGCTCAGAAGAGAAGAGGAAGGAGCATTGCGGGGGTGGGGGGCTGACCTGGAGGAGGTCAGTGAGTGGAATATAAAGTGAATAAGTTAAATTGATGAATGAGTTAATTGATTAGTTAATTAATATGTTTCCAGTTAAGCCTGATGAGCCCTATGAGGTCATTGCAATGACCAGATAATGCACTGTATAGCAAGAAAATAATCAGTGTAATTCATTTACACTTAGAGACCCTTGCAGACCTCTCTGATTGGCTCTCATAGTCTAGCAAATGGAATAGCCAACTCGATTATCAAGGTCAGAAACTTTTCTTCATATGCATTGTCTTACCCAGAATGCAAAAATTCCTACAGAGGATCCCTTCTAAATCTAGCCCAGCACCTGATAAGTCACATACTCGGAAATGCTCAGGACTGTCACTCTCATCATCTGAAGAGCTGTCACAAGGGTGATAATTCACAATGGCAATGTTGTTCCTTTGAAGGGGATTCCAATCGCAACAGAGAAGACTATGAGCCGAAAAATATGCAGGATGCTAAGGTCAATATGTCTTCTCCTCCATAGTCAGGAACATAGGTAGGCACAGCCCAGGGGCACTTGCCATAGCTTTAAGATGGGACCAGAGAGACCTTAGATTAGTCAGACATATTCTAGAAGTTTGGGGCTTTGTTTCATGCCAAACTTTTGGGAGAGCCTGTGAAATCAAGTGTGAGTATCAAGGAGAGTCTGGAAGAATAGGATAAAATTAGTCTAACAGGCAGTGTTGAAGGGATGCCCAAGATGAAAGGAATAGAAGGATCCTGCTGAACTATACATGGGGGTTAATGTTATTCTAATTTTAGTTCTGTTGTTACAGCAAAGTACCCTGACAAAATGCAACATAGGGAGAAGAGGCTTGTTTCATTTCATGAGTCTATGCTACAGTCTATCACTGTGGGGAAGTCAAAGTAGCAACTTTAACAAATTAGTCTCATCATACCCATGGTGAAGAGCTAAGAGAAATGACTGCATCCTTGCTCACTTGTTTACACGAATGAGTTCAGCTTGAGTTCTCCATTCTTACGTAACTCAGGATCCTCCAGGCCAGGGGAATGTTACCACCCACTGTGGGCTGAATCTTCCCAAGTCCATTAATGAAACTAAGACAGTTCTCCACGGCTCAGGGGCCAGCCCTCGCTGAGACTCTTCCCAGATGATTCTAAGTTGTGTCAAATTCAGAATTAAAGCTAAGCATCCCAGGTAGAATGGGTCTCTCTCCTACTGTAGCAAGTCTCTCATAAGAATTTAATGGAGCTAGAGATTAAAAGGTTAGATGGACAGGAAGATGTTGATAATGTGATTTGTTCCCACTCCTGCAGGTTTTTATATTGTAAGATTGTTGCCTTAGAGCCAGGATTAGCTAAGGAAAAAACAAACTAAATATAAGGGAGTATAGATAAATTCAGCAGGTGTGTACGTAAGGTTTTTCTTATAGGTTATACAAGAGGAGGAGCTGGGTTAAACGTAGCTGTAGGAGTAGCAATTATGTCATCATCCTTCAAGAAAGAATTTGTAGGCAAGAGATGACAGAAGCGTTCTGCCATCAGTACGGTTATCAGTGCCAGTCAAGGAGACTTAGGAGACAGATCTCACAGTCATTCAGGTGACCAGCAGAAAGGTATTAAAGACATAAAAGTCAAGGCCTCCAAAGGGTGACAAGGGTAGATGGAAAAGAGATCTCATGACCGACCTTTCAGTGGCTTTCCTAAGAGTGGAAACAGCAACAAATGACTTCAGAAGGGGAGGTAACCACTGTGCCACTGACAGAAGTGCTGTACTGGTCCATTCTAGAGTGTCCCCCTTCCTATTCAGGAACAAATAGAAAAGGAGAATTAATCAAGGTATTTCAAAGTGAGATCTAAAGTCACTGAGTGTTTTACATCTTTAGAAAACTGTTTTCTAGCAAAGGACCATTGGAAATCTTTCTAAATTATAAAACAGGTGAAACGTCAAATAAAATTTGAGCCATCAGTTCTGGCAGCAACCTATACATCCTCAGAATTCACAGAACTATCTATGACTATGGAGAAGAGGAGAAGCTAAAATGGCTTGAACATGGTAAGTACTTGTGAGTCAGATCACTGTGTACCAAGACATGATACAAAGTTTAATCAAGGTCCTTTCCAAAGCTTTTACTTTGAGACCTCATAATCTCTAGGGGATAGACTACACCATGAGAAAATGTGGTTGGCAGCACAAGTCTCTTAAGTTGGGGGAACAAAGAAACAGATCATGGCTGTTAATGGCTCTGAAATTCTGCACAAATCGCCATCCTCGTCCACTATGTCTGTGGCAGTTGAGATCAGAGGCTGATGCACAGAACAAAGGCCTGTGTATAATGCTGTCCACTCTGCCTTGTATCCCAGACAAGATCTGAGGAGTATTACTTGATACTGGGGACAGAGTCGTTAAGATCCACTTGGGGCTGAATGGAGGTGCTGAATGTGATGAAGAACGTTGCTAGAATGTAACCAGACCCATGTGAGCAACTTCCAGAGAGCAAAATAAATAGAATTAATAGTCAACAGGGAAGATGAATGAGGCAAGGGCCAGCCTTTAACAGCAGAACCTCCTCGTAAGTTTCTTTCTAGCATCATCAGCCATCTGGAGAAAGACATAAGCCAGACGTGCTTCCAAAAAATTCCTCCCGGAACAGATCCATAAGAGACAGCATGAACAAGAACCTGAAATGCATAGAGCTTTGGAAACCTTCCAAGGTTGGTTAGCCACCCCAACAACCACTTGGATGAATTCAGAGTTCTGATAAAGAGACATCCCTAACTAGGATGTATGTGCAAAGCAAAATGAATCTTACCTCCCCGAGATTGCTTCTGTCTGGGGATTTTGTTACAGTGGTGGAACTATTCGCTATTTTTATTCACTATTTTATTCACTATTTTTGTCTTCCAGTCCTTCCCTCCCAACCTCCCCTGGTCCCCAGATCCACTCTTCCTCCATTTCCCTTCACAAATGGGCAAGCCTTCCAAGGATATCAAACAAGTATGGCATATCAAGTTGCAAAAAAGACTAGTATGCCCCTCATATCAAGGCTGGACAGAGCAACCCAGTAGGAAGAATAGGGCCCCAAAAGAAGGCAAAAGAGTCAGAGATAACCACTGAGTGTATTCCCACTGTTAGGGTCCCTCGGAAAAATTTCCAGTGACAGAATTGCTTCCTTAGAACCCTAAAGCAATTCAGGGAGTTCTCATCCTAGCTTTTATGAACTGAAGGCAGTTGACTGAATGGAGTCCCGGCTAAAGAAAACCTAACTAAAGGAGGTTGAGATAAAGACTGAAATAAAGATTAGGAGGTTGAGATAAAGACTGAAATAAAGATTAGATCAATGGAGACTTACCCAATATATATATATAGTTGTTGAAGAGACAACTAAGACCTGGGGCCTCTTGCAGAAGTCCACAAACTAACAACCAAAAGAAAGAAATGAACAAAGAAACAAAGAAAATAAAATGTAACTGTGGGCTTACCACTCTTACCCAAGTCCCTGAAATAAGGATTCTGAGACTGAATTATTTCTGAATAAATGCCTAGTCTTAAAGGTTTGGCTTGTTCCAAGACTAACTCGTAATTTAATTATCCCATTTATTCTAGTCTGAGTGTCACGGGGCTGGTGACCTCTTCTCAGTTTCATGGGTCTGTCTCCCTCCACCAGCATTAGGAGCTTTTTCCATGTCTCACTCTATCCCAGAATTCCTCTCCCTGTTGGAACTCCATCCTCCCATTTCCTACCTTAGCTAACAGGCCATTAGTTTTTCATTGACAGGCAATGCTTCCACACAGAACACAGTAGATTTTCCCTACCCAAAAATATATATATATATATATATATATATATGTGTGTGTGTGTGTGTGTATGTGTGTGTGTGTGTGTGTGTGTGTGTGTGTGTGTGTGTATGATACAGATATAGATACAGAAAACTTGACTAGGAAAAATTCAAGATCAGAACAAATAGAAAAAATTCAAACAGGGGGAAATCAGCCTTAGATACAGCATGATGATGTGCTCTGAAGAAACAGAGATGGGGGGAGGGTTAGTTTATGTAGAGAATTATCCTATCTACTTCTTCATTCTGATCCAGTATGCAAATAAAGGATACAAGCATGCCGGAAGTGCTCAGCCCTGATTGGTTGATTGTTAAACAACCGTTCATTGGCTGGGCCCAAGTAATAAAATAAAGACCTTGCAGAGCCCATTGACCTGGACAGTTACAACAGGAACGCTTGAGCATGTGGTTCTTTCAGGAACATGGAGTGTATGTAACCTTCTACAACTTCCAGTATGCAGATGACCACTGTGATCCATTCTGAACTGAGGCCCAGTGAACAATCTGCTGTTCTTTTTAAAAATCAGTTCTCTCTCTCCCCTCTCCCTTCTCCTCTCTCCCCTCTTCCCTCTCCCCTCCCCTTCTCTCTCTCTCCTCAAAAAAAAAAAAAAAAAAAAAAAAAAAAAAAGCCTTAAATACCCTTTAGGTTTCTGGCCACTCCTTCCCAGAGAACACTTTAGGTCAATGGTAGTCTTAGACCCACGTCTGTCCACTTTCAAAATAGACAAACAGCACAACGTCCAGAACCTCAAATGCAAAACTCTCTGAATCCAGCCCAGACTCTGCAATTTGCTCTTTCTCCACAGGCCAAACAAAAACTAATTTTAAACAAACCACCACCACGAAGTTTGGGGTGGGGAAGTGCCCAGAAAAGCCAGGCAACAGGACACGGAGATTGCCATACTCCACCCAGTGCCTGGGGAGCCTCGCACGGACTAGACATTGGTCTAGGGACGGGATGACAGCCAATCTCTCCTGAAATCCTCTTCTCAACATGGGATTAGGAAATCCAGTCTGTTCAACCAAGGAAGTGCTCTCCTCTATCCTTTATTTTCCAATGAGATCTCAGGTCTGAATTTCTATAATGGAGAAGGAAAAAAAATGACTCCTACTTAAAATTATAGTGAGCATAGTGTGTGTTTGTGTAGATGTGTGCACACAGCACAGGATTCTACCTCCATGAGGGTTCACCAGAAAACTAAATCTAGAGCAGGCATTCATATGCATAAAGTATAAATGTGTGCTTATAATAATTTATAATTTGTTACAGAATGCATATTACATATGCAATATAATAAAATTGAACTCTATATATTAAAACTATATATTAAAACTATATATTAAAACTATATATTAAAACTATAATGTGTGATGCGATAGTCGTACAATAACATAGTAATGCGTACTAGAAAACACAGGGGCTTGTTTGTTGATGCAGTCTCAGGAACTGGCTAATACAATGATGGGAGACAAAGTCTCAAACTCCATCGGACAGGCTGACATTCTCCTCTGGGAGAGCTGAGTGTGTTCTGAAGGTCTCCAATTGGTTAGATGAAGTCCATCTCCTTTACTTAAAGTGAATCAGTGTAAATATGAATCATGTCACAAAATACCTACTCCGGCAGCCTTCAGATCGATGCATGTTGAAAGAATGATGGTGGCAGGCCATTCAAGGTGGGGACGAGAGAAGACATCATAGCATCCAGTGCCTCTGCTGGCATCTAAACGGCTGTGAGTGCAATCCTCGCATCAGAAGCTAGGGAGATGGCTCGGCAGTTAAAACACTTGGCCACAAAAGTGTGAGGAACAAAGTCCTGATCCCAGAACCTGTGTAAAATTCCTGATGAACATAGTGGCCTGACTGTAATTCTAGCCTTGGAAAGAGGCGGAGGATCCTCAGCGCAAGCTGGTCAGGAAATCTAGCCATATCTATAATATCTGGGTCTGATTGAGAGACCTGTCTCAATGAGTAAGGTATAAGAGTGTTGAAGATGGTGCTAGGCATCAACCTCTGACCTCATGTCCATGTGGACATGCATGCGTATACCCAAACATGCACACACATACTCTTCCCACATACAAATACACATGAAAACAGAGGAGGGCTCTTTCATCATAAAAGTGTTGGCTAGCACAGTCTTTGCAGATCAGAGAAATGTGGATAAACTGTTTAATCTTGACGGTCAACTTGATTGGATCTGGAGTCAACCAGAAGTTAAGTGGACAGATCTGTGGGGGTGGGGGATAGTTTTTCTTAGAAAGATTAAGGAAGAGAAGGAGACTCCTCCACCACAGTGATGAGCGCCTTCCAGCTGGAGCCCAGATTAACTATCTGGGTTGCTTGCTTGCCAGCCCTTGCCTCTGGCTGACTGGGGCTACCACTGCTGTTAGCATCCTCCTTGGCATCAGACGCCACTTTCTTTATCCTCAGCCTCTGTAGCACACAGACAGCCACTGTTGAATGCCCCAGCCTGAATTGTGTAAGCCAGCCCCATTTATAACCTGTGAATATTCTATCTGACCTGTTCCTCTAGAGAACTCTGACCAGCTTCACGCTTCACCCCCGGGACAGGCTGTGAAGTAGAGGTCCCAGGGTCCACCTAAAGTCATGAGGGAGTAACTCACCAGATGCTAACTTGTCCTGAATTCAGCAAGTCAGTGGACACCACAGACGTGACCACATCTGACTGGGCTTATATCTTATATTTTTCGTTGTGAGCCTAGCCTTTAACAGCTGAGCCATCTCTCCAGTCCAACTGGACTTAGCTCCGTGGAATCAGTTTCTCCATTCTTCCCTCCCAGAGGAAGAACACCTGAGGCTCAGAAAGGTTGAATCACTGTGTGAAACCACCCAGTGTTTTGAATCTACGGGTACTACATGCTGGGGTTCCCGTCTGCCCTTCAGACAATCATCACTCCCCTGGATGGCTCAGAAATGCCTTCTTTCTTCCTTACTTTCTACCAGCCTTCTCTGCCTTTCCTCTCTTCCTTTTCTATCCCAGTGTGCCTTGCTACCACTGTGGGATATGCCTACTCCATGCACTTTCGTGAAGTTGGAGTTCAGCTAAGAAAGTGAGTATCCAAAAAGAGAGGCAGAGTCGAGACAGTCTTCCAAGGAACAGCAAACAGGACAAAGCCCGAAGACAAGTTTTGAGTTTGGAAAAGATGTTCGGACTCTGAACAAGAACTAAAATATTGCCTCCCGCCAAAGGTGCCTTGAGCCATCCAACTTCATAATAATCACGTTTACCCCATAACTGCTGATAGACACTTCTAGCGAAACTGGGATAAGATCAAAAGATGCTGGCCAACTCGACCCCATGTCCACAAGCAAATTGTTCATCACTCCCTGCATCTTCAAGGAAGAAGGACCCAGGGTCACCTAGGATGCTCACTTGTCCGGTACAGTGCACATGACACTGACTTCAGTCCTCCACCTTGCTCCCAGTGGGAATGAAACCCTACCGTTCCATTTTGCAACACTTCAAGTCAGAGGACTGGCAGCTCTGCTTTGAGGAACAGCCAATGGAAATAGAGGTCACGGCTGTCAATCAGGGAGTAATTTGCATGCACGTGGCAGTTTCCGCCCCATCGTTTTTTCCTCCAGGGGAATCAACATAAATGAAAAATATGCCAGGCACTCTGGTCCAGCCAAGGCTGAAGAACAGAAATACAAAATAGAAGTTGCCCTGACCCTAATTTAATCCAGGAGAACAAACAGGGAATCATTCAGCAGTCCTCAAATCCACAATCACAAGATTATGCCCGTGAGGCAAATAGTTTTATGGACGGTCTCCCGCACCTCATCCCTCCTGCCGCAGAAACTAGATTAAAATGGCCCTTGATGGCTTGTTGAGTGACATTCTTGTGGGCTCTGTTGATCTCGTGCTGTTTTTTCAATGCAAAGTCAAATACACAATGGAAACTTTTTTTTTTTAATTTATAAAATAGCCGTAATGCTGCTACGTGAGGCTCGCACTCGTTCGCCATTTCATGTCACTCAAGATTCTGTTCAAATGCTACTTCCTCAAAAAGACCCTTCCTTAACCTCCATTTAAAAAGGTACCTCCATCATCCGACACTCACGCCCTCCAAGTCTTTTTTAGAAAGCTAAACTTTCTTTCTGGCATTGGCTTCTGTGTCTGCTTATTTTCTTAATGTCCGATTTCTCCTCCCTGTTATGGTGAAGCTGAGTGAGGAGGGAGACACCCGTGTTCCCAGAGCTCCAATTACAGCAATCAGAACTGTACCTGGCACACAGGAGGGGCTCCATAAATATCCGTTGAATGGACGTATTAAG
The DNA here is from genome assembly GCF_011064425.1 of Rattus rattus. Lineage (NCBI taxonomy): Eukaryota > Metazoa > Chordata > Mammalia > Rodentia > Muridae > Rattus > Rattus rattus. The sequence continues at coordinate 76,569,235 of NC_046162.1, read as the reverse complement.
TGAATGGGTCCGAAAATCAAAGACCCCTGGAGAGCTACTCGGAACATCCGTTTATTGTGGGGTTGTTTTTTTTTAATTTAAGCGTGTATTTGCGTGTGCATGCAGGTGCCCATGGATGCCAGAAGAGGGTGTGTGATAGATCCCCTGGAACTGGAGCCATTGAACTTGTAAGCCATCCAACATGGGTGCCCTGAACCAAAGCCCAGTCCTTCAGAAGAGCAGTCAGTGCTCTTAACCACTGAGCCATCTCTCCAGCCCCTACCCTGAACATCCTTGAAGATGGTTCCCAACTCCAAGTGTTAGGACTGACTTCTGTGACAGACTATAGGACGGAGCTGCTCAGTAAACGTAGCTGTTCAACCTTTGTAGGGCATGCAGCATCCTTGGGGAGGCGGAGGGTGGAACATCTGAAAATCAGATGGCCCGAATCCAGATCTCGGCTCTGGCACTACCAACATGCACAACCATGGAGCATTTGTTTGACAACTCCGTGTTTTGGTTTCCTTGCCCATAAAACAGGGATGGTATGGATCGTGCCTGCTTTACAGGGTTTCATGGGAGAAAATGTAAGCAAATGTATATGAGTCACATCTTCTGACTTGGAGGGAATGTAGTACTCATCAGTATTTCCCTTTTAAAGTTTTCTTATTTTTATTATTTGTGGGGGGGGGGAGAGGGAGAAAGGGGAGGAAGAGAGGGGGAGAGGGGAAGGGGCAGGGGGAAAGGGGAAGGGGCAGAGGGAGAGAGGGAGGGGAAAGGAAAGAGGGAGGGGAGAGAGGAGAGGGGAAGGGGGAGGGGGAGGAAAAGGGGAGAGGGAGAAGGAGGAGAGAGGGAGGAGAGAGGGAGAGGGAGAGGGCAGATACACTCAGATGTCAGATCCCTTGAAATCTAAAGTCATAGCCAATTGCCAGCTATCTCATATTCCCTCTAGAAACCAAACTCAGATCCTCTGTAAGACAACTCTTAACCTCAGAGCCATCTCTCCAGACCCATTCTATTAATTCTTAAATGACATTGTTTTTTTTTTAAATAATTAGTGGAATAATTCGTTACTCAGAGCCAAGGCTGAGTGAGATGACAGACAGTGCCGGGGGAACTCAGACATAAGCCCTGGCCATGCACCTGGATGGGTAGGAATTTGTAGTTCCTTGTTTTCTCTATCCAATGTCTTCTCTACCCAATGCATTCTCTATCCAATGTCTTCTCTACCCAATGCATTCTTCATTCAATGTGTTCTCTACCCAATGTCTTTGCTACCCAATGCATTCTCTATCCAATGTCTTCTCTACCCAATGTCTTCTCTACCCAATGTCTTCTCTACCCAATCGCCCTCTATTCAATGTCTTCTACCCAATGCATTTCTAGCCAATGCATTCTTTAGCCAATGTATTCTCTACCCCTTGTCTTCTCTACCTCCCTTGTCCCAGCTTGGCAAGAAATAGATATGTAAGAAGTAAAACAACCCTCATAAAAAAAAAAAAAAAAAAAAAAAAAAAAGTCTCCTTGCAACAGTCAAAGGCCATTCAGAAAACCACAACCAACCAAAATGCAGAGAACAAGTGACCACCTGATGTCCAGCCCCAACCCATACACCCACAATGCCTAACAGAGCAGGGGACCGAAGGATTATAAGAACCAAGGGAACAGGGAGTTTGCTGTGATAGCGTGTGTCCTAGAAATATTAGAGAAGCTTCACCTGTGAACATGTCATCCACATGTCTGCCAAAACATGACCTAAACAAGGATTCCAGACACAGACATGCTTACATGGAAGGGGAAAACTTCACAGGGCCCAAAGCAACTAAGGAATTACGAAAGCTAGAGAAATAGTCTTCCCCGGGGAAGAGCCTTCAAATTGATTATCTACTCCCAAGTGGTCATCCACAAAACTATACACATACTAATAACATTATTTGAACTGAGAAGATTGTATTTATATATTTGGGGGTTCACATGCATATGTGTATGTGCATAACAGCTGTTAAAAAAAAGATCTAGGCCGTAAGTTTGAGAGAGAGCAAGACGGGTTGAATGGCAGAAGAGGAAAGGTGGAAATGATGTCATTACATTCCAATTTCAAAAAAAAACATTAAAAATAGGAGTAGAATCAGCAAACAAATCCTAAATGCATTTTGTCTTGCGATGTAACGTTTACAGTACAAGTATAGTTCAAGTGAAGTATGGGAAGCAAGAAGAGCCGAGGCCGGGAGATGTCTAAATACCTACTATGCAACCATAGGGACCTGAGTTCAAACTCCAGGACCTGCACAAAAGGCAGAACCTGCACAAAAGGCTGGTGTGTGTAGGCACCTGAGAATTATATACATGTATGCATATAATATACATTGTACAAACCAACATAAATAAATAATATCATAGTATCTTAAGAGAAAAGAACGGGAACCAACAGAACAGCAAATTTACTTTTTTTTTTTTCTTTTAGCAAAAAAAAAAAAAAAAAAAAAAAAAAATCCCCAGAAGTCTCTGGACAAAACCCTTGCCAGAGGACCAGCATCCCTCAGGACTCATTTTCAGGCATCCTTAGGAATCCCTGGGTTTATAAGTGAGTCCAAACAAATTTATCCAAAGAGAAGTCTTTACAGCATAAGGAGGAAACTCTGTGTGTAGTGGTGCCTCACACCTTTGACCTCAGCACTCGGGAGGCAGAAACAGGAGGATCCCTGTGAATTCCAGGCCAATCTGATCCTCATAGAAAGGTATAGCTCAGTCAATGCTACATAGTTAGACCCTGCCTTGTGGAGGGAGAAAGAAAGGGGGGCCAGGGAGAGGGGGAGGAGGAGGAAGGAGAGGAAGAGCGGGGATAAAGGAAATTTAAAAACAATAAACAATGTAAGGGCAACGTGCTTTGGTGAATGATACTCTGGTGATGTTTTATTTCAAACTCCATAAACGGTAAGGACAGTCTGGGGAAGGATCTTGAAGAAAGTGCCTCCTCCCCGTGCCCTAAAGTGTCTGTGCAATTTACTCAAACAGGTGTTTAAGGAAAATGGTCATCATGGTTCATCCCTACCTGTCATGGTAGCCCTTGTCACGCTCTCTGATTCTGACTGATCTTTTCTGGTTGAACTATTAAAAAAAAACAACAAAAAAACAAAAAAAAAAAAACAAACAAAAAAAAAAACCACTTGCTATACACAGTCCACAGGTTTGCTTAATCCCAATATATGTCTCTTACCCTGTTAGCCATGATGTCTAAAACAGTTAAGATATAGATAGATCTTGAAACAAACTCAAATTGAGGAATTAAAGTCAAAATGTGCGTTATAATCGAATGACACTCTTGAGTTTCCAACGTTCAAACGCAGTACAGACTAAACCGTATACGTCAAAGGCTATACACTGCATGCTGCCTTAAACTTTTAACCCAAGGGTGGTGACAGGTCTCCACCAAAAATGTTCCTCCAAAAATAAATGACGAAACGCCCCTCTCCGGGGGCAGGGAGATGGTTCAATCAGTAAAATGCTCCCCACGCAAACTTGGGGATCTCAGGTCAGTTCCCAGGATGCGCTTTTTAAAAAGCCAAGCACAGTGGCATAGAACTGTAATCCCCACACTGAGGTGGTGGAGACAAGAAGGTGTCTGGGATTCACTAGCCAGACAGCTGAGTCAAACTAGCAAGTTCCCAGGTCCCAGAGAGAGGCTTTGTCTCAGCAAAGAAAATAGACAGCTCCAAAGGTGGGACTGATCTCGAGCCTTTATATGCATACACACACAGGCACCTTCACAGACAGGAACATGCACACACACACACACACACACACACACAGCCTTCACACACACAGCCTTCACACACACAGGAACATATACACACCATACATAATTTTTACATACAGGAAGACTCACACACATACATAAATACATTCACATGCAGAAACATATGCACACATACAAATGTCTACCCGTCTGTCCAGATGTTCTGGCTGAGTATCAGTGGAATTTGACTCTCACAGAAAGCAGTTAGAACGTGATTTAGTCAGCGAACTCCGTCTCCTTCTGTCTCCTTACAGAGGACTTCCAAGCAAGGCTGTGAAGTTTCTCAAGTTCTACACAAGCCAGTAAGATCCACCCTGCAAACAAGTGTCTGTCACCTCCTGAAGACATAACACTTAGAGGACAGCCAGGAAGGAATTCCCCAGCTCTACTTCCTGGCACGGCAAACACCCGGGGTCTTGTCAGCCCAGTGGTTCTCGACCTTTCTAAATCAGTGACCCTTTAATACAGTTTCTCTTACTGTGGTGAACCCCTAACCACACAGGGATTTGTTTCTCTTTGCTACTTCGCAACTGTAATTTTGATACTGTTAGGAATCAAAATGCAAATATCTGATATACAGGATATCGGATATACAACCCCTGTCAAAGGGTCATGTAACCCAAAGGGGTATATAGTTGATGTCTATATACAGGTGAGGGCAGGCACAAGATAAGGCAAGGCCTATGATTGGGCAGTGAAAAAGTAAGGCGGGCACAGAGTTTTGGAGAGAGGAGAGAGAGGAGGAGGGAAGGGAAGGAACCAAGATGGAGGTGAAGGACGACCCAGATCTGTGTGGCCTTAAATGGCCACAGGTAGTTATGACTGTTTCATGAGGGATGGATTTTTATAGGATAATTTGTCTTATCTAGGAGGGCAGTTTATGTCATTATCAATTGGTTGTGTTTATTGTGCGGACGTTTTGTGGAGTGAGAACTTAAGATATAAATCTGACCGAGTAACTACAAGCTTATTGAGTTTTGATTTTAACGGGATACTGGGAGTTGTGACTGTAACCACAGGGGGCAGACGCTGGCAATGTGAGCAGAGTTCGAAGCAAGAGAACCGGGAGATAGGCCATCTCTGTGTGGAACTGTCTGTCTTGGCATCGACCCGCCTTGGGAACTAGATAGGTGGTGAGATCGCTGCAAAGCCCAGAGAGTAGCCGGGGGCAGTGTGGGATGGAGATTGGGAGCTTAGTGGTTGAGACGTTTTGCTAATTGAGATGAAAATACCCCGCAGATGCCATGTGGCCGTTGGAGGCAGCCATTTTGTTTTTATTATTTACCGCTACAGGGGTGGCGACCCACAAGTTGGAAGCCAAATGCTGGGACTTCAGAACACAGCTCCACCAAATCTTAGCGAAGTGCATGAAAGGAGTAATCGTCCAGCAAACTGACAAGAACACCTGGTATTAAACTTGTGGCCTCTCCATAGCTTTCCTGCATGAACTAAACGGAGATATGCTGGCGTCTTTGACTCAAGAAAGAGCAGGGTTAAGGGTAGAAGTTGACAGACTGCACATATTCCAGTCCAGAGAACTCCTTTTTGGTTGTTGCTACTTGGAGTCAGGGTCTTCTACAGCACAGGCTGGCTTTCAACTTTCTAGGTAGCTGAGGGGGACCTTGAACTACTGACCCTCTCGGATTCACCTTTCAAGCGCTGGGATTCCGGACACGCACCACCATGACTCCTGTATGCAGTGCTGGGAATTGAACCCAGGATGCTGTGCGTGCTAGACAAGCTCGTGAATGCTCAAACTTACCTGCATCCCCGACCTTAGTTTGTTCCATTTATGTGAATGCCTGAGTGCCCAAGAAGACCAGGAAAGGGCGTCAGACTCTCTGCAACCGGAATTATAAGCAGTTGTAAGCTGTCACGTGAGCGCTGGGAATTGAATTTGGGTCCTCTGGGAAAGCAGCGACCACGCCTAGCCACTTGGTCATCTCTCCAGTCCCTTCCTTTGTTTTTTGACATCCTTCGCTTCCATCAGGCTTCCCAGGCTGGCCTTGACCTTGTGGGATAAATTGATCCTCCTGCCTCGGCTTCCCCAAAAGCTGGGGCCGTAGGTGTTGCTACCACACGTTGCTACTCACTGTATAATTATTAACTTAATGATTTTACTTTGCGTGTGTGTGTGTGTGTGTGTGTGTGTGTGTGTGTGTGTGTGTGTGTGTGTGTCTTGAAGGCTTGGTGTGTTTGTGTGTATGTGCGTGCGTGCAAAAGCGTCGCGCAGTTTTTGTGTGCTGTGGCCACGTGGATGCATGCGCGCCACGTGGATGCGTGCGCATGCGTGTGCATGTGTGGAGGTCAAAGGACAACTTTTGGAAGTCAGGTTTCTCCTTTCCACCGTGGGGGTTCCTGGGATTAAACTTGGGCCCTGGAGCTTGCAGGCAAGCATCTTTACCCCCTGAGTCGGGTCACCAGTGCTTCTTTGCACAGCATTAGTACTGGAAACTGAGGCATTCAAAGTCACACTTCCCAAGCTCATACAAGGGACCCATTCAGATGTCTTCAGCCAACCCAGCCCCTTCCTCAACGCCAAACACCCTGAGCAGCGGGCCCCCCAACCTCAATATCCTCCCCGTTTCCCAGCGGCGCCACCGTGCTAACTCACAGTTTAGTTTTCGATCCCCCTGACAATGGCCATCTGTAAGAGGCCCTGGGCGCCTGGAATTCAAAATTGTTTTTCTTCCCTCTCTTCCTGAAGACCAGATTGTTCCTGGGCTCTGGGATGCCCAGCCAGCATAGGCCTGACTCGCTGGCACCTACAGCCGCCTTGAGGACCTGGGTTTGTTTTTGCAGGGCTGCTCATGAGCGATGGAGTGCTGGCACTAGCCTCCTTGGGAGAGGAGCGCGGCAGCGAGGCATGTGTTTGCAGGGAAGTAAACTGCAAGAATAAATAGAAGAGACACACACCCCACATCCTGACAGCCGAGCCCCAGTTCTCACAGCTGATCCATTCTGACTGGACTTCGGAGTTACACACCGGAGCCAGCTGCAGGCCTTGAAGCACAAAGAGCAAGCAGGAGCCTGGAGCTGGGTTCGGCACATCCTCCAGATACATTTCACACCCTCTACCTCTGTGGTACAGGCTCCATCTACATCTGAAATCTTCCCAGGAAAGCCTTGGCTGGGCCAAGCTCTTAAGATGATGGTGTGGGCGGGGCAGCAAAGCCAGCAAAGTTGACTCCAGCGGAGCCTGGGGACCCGAGCTCCTTGCAAACATGGTAGAAGGAGAAAGCTGAGAGAAAGCTGTCCTCAGACCGCTACAAGAAACGCAACATATACATATATATGGTGTGTGTGTGTGTGTGTGTGTGTGTGTGTGTGTGTGTGTGTGTGTGTGTGTATGGCCAATTCATAGTTGTAATATGTACACTCCAGGTGGGGAACATGGGTTCCAGCGTGTGCTATCAGCAGTCTGTGGGTTCTTCTCCCTCCCAAAAAAAAACAAAAAACAAAAAACAAACAAACAAAAAAAACCACCTCAGTGCTATGGACTGTATGTACTCTTCTCTGCCTGGGTTATCCTACACACACACACACACACACACACACACATACACACACACACACACACACACACACACACACACACACACACACACACACACACACACACACACATACACACACATACACACACACACACATATACACACACACACACATATACACACACACACACACACACACACACACACACACACACACACACACACACACACATACACACATACACACACATACACACACACACACACACACACACACATACACATATACACATACATATACACACATACAGACACACACACACACACTCACAGCTTTTTACATGGGTTCTGAAGGTCTGCGGGGAAGTCAGATCAACCCCATTGCATGGTAAGCACTTACTCACTGAGATGCCTCCCTAGTTCAATTTCTAGTCATTTGCTCTGTCAGTTCTGGGCAGGTGGGAGTGGGGTTACTGTCTGCCATAGCAGCACGGTGCCTACAATTGGAGAGGAACTCCATCAGTGTCTGCCCCTTTAATGAATCCATGGCCTTGCCTTGTCCAGGCTTAATTAGTTCAGGGAAGAGATCAAAAAAGCAACCACCAAAAACCCTCAATCACAGACCCTACTGGTAATTATATCTCCAGCTGAGCTTAGGTGAACAATGGATGACTTGACCCTGGAGGGGAGATTAGGCCTCAAAGGCCAATGATACAAAGGAGTTTGCTGCCAGAAGGGACCTCAGGAAAGTCAGGTGGTAGAATGTGCATCATTTGGGGGTAGCACAAGACAGAACATCAGTGTCCTGGCACAAACCTAGATATCCTTGGGAACCCTCCTCATTCTTCTAAATGTGTGTTGGTAAACATACTTTAACTGTGTAAGAATTAGACAGCAGACTGAACGAAAGAAAGGAAGAAAGAAAGAAAGAAAGAAAGAAAGAAAGAAAGAAAGAGAGAGAGAAAGAAAGAAAGGAAGGAAGGAAGAAAGAGGAGGGAGGGAAGGAAGGAGGGAGGGAGGGAAGGAGGGAGAAAGGAAGGAAGGAAGAAAAAAGAAAGAAAGAAAGAAAGAAAAGAAAAGGAAGGAAGGAAGAAAGAAGAAAGAAAGAAGAAAGAAAGAAAGAAAGAAAGAAAGAAAGAAAGAAAGAAAGACCCTTAAGACTGACAATAACTATACACAGGAGTTCACAACTAAATCCTACTAAACCACGAACAACGTGATGCTACCCTGGCCAGCTCACCAGCTGGTTCAGGAAACATAATCTATACCTTTGTTGAATGATTCCAGGAACCTATAAAGTCATAGGATAACACACTCTGACTTTCAGAAGGGCTTTGGAGGTCAGAGTGAGGCAGTATTAGAGGCAAAGAGAAAAGAAGATTTCTTGCTAAGGTGTTTAAGGAAATGGTTGGAGAAAGATCGGCATCCGAATATTTTGTTTTAAAATGAGAGCTGAGGATGTCACTCCATTGGCAGAGTGCTCACCCATCGTACACGAAGCCCTGGGTCCAATCCCCAGCACTAGATTAACTGGACATAGTGCTCTGTGCCTCTAATCCCAGCACTCGGAAGGTAGAAATAAGGATAAGAATCAGAAGTTGTCTGGGTTTAGTGGTGCACGCCTTGAATCCCAACACTTGAGAGGGACAGGCATGAAAATCTCTGTGGATCCGAGGCCAGTATGGTCTACGGAGTTGAGTTCCAAGACAGCAAGAGTTACATAGTGAGGCCCTGTCTCAAAATTACCTGAATAAACAAATAAAATAACAAATATTAAATTAAAAGAAAAAAATCACAAGTTCAAGATCACCCTCAGCTGCATTGTAAGTTGAAGGCCAACCTAGGCTACCTGGGACGCTGTTAATAACAAATAAATAAGTAAATAAATATAAATGAATAAGTGAATGAGAGGTTTAGATCATAAAAGATAGACTTGTTTTGGATCCTGCATTAGAGCAGAGTCATGGAGAGACCTGGACTTCTGCTCACTCCACTGCGAAATTCAGGTCATTTGAGAGAGAGGTGGGGCCAAATCTCAGCCAAGAACTCAGAATGAGAGAGAGGACAGGATGTGGTAGGGGCTTCGGCAGCAGGACGAGACTGGGAGTCAGAGACGTGACAAGAAAGGATTGGAGGTGGACTGAGGGCGGCCGGTGGCTGCACCCTTCATAGAGCATCCTTATTTTGGGACGGTTGACTTTGCCAAGCAACACCTGAGTCATCTCCCTCGAGACTAGTGACCAACCCAAACAGAGGAGCTTAAACACTGCTCCCGGTCCCCTAGGCATTGTGGGTTCCCACTAAATATGGATATCCTGTTAACCGAGTTTGATTCTGATGCTTGCCCTTCAAGTGGGAGATGGGTTTTCTGTGCGAGCTCTTCCGTTGTGTGTTCTCTTTGGGAGGAACGTTCAGAGCAGGAAAAGAAATCGACAGGTCTTTTTGGAGATAGTGAGCGTTGCTATTAAAACACTTTTGTTGACATGGAAACAAGAAACAGTTGGGCTGGAAGAAGGTGACAGTGAGTGGAAAGGTAGCAAGGTCTTGCCATTTTCCCTCTTCTTTTGCTGGTGGCAGCATACACCATGGGTGTGGTTCCTTTCCCCAGCCTCCCCAGAGAGATCTAGATCCTAGCTCTGCTTCAGAGCCACATGATCTTGAACATGACTTTGATGTCACTGAGCCACACATCCTCCGCCCCTGCTAACTCAGGGCCGTGCTCAGCTCAGTGCATGTAAAGACAGGTGCTCCGTGACCACCACTCCCCATTGCTTCCTGAAGAAAGGAGACCTGTGGAGGCTCCGAAGATGGTTGTGTTAATAAAATGCTTGCCTTGAGAGCATGAGGACCCACATTGCCTCTCCAGAACTCATGAAAAGCAGCCAGGCATGGTCTGAGTGCTTGTAATACCAATGCCAGAGAGGAAAAGTCAGAAGGAAACCTTTGCTTCACTGGCCATCCTCCTTAGCCTACTGAGAAAATGCCAGTGAAAAGACTTTGAAAAGAAAGAAGGTTCAAGCACATGGCACCTAAGTAACAACACCCTCACATTATTGTCCTGTGGCTTCTTTCAGTGCACAGGTGCCCTGACATATGCGCGCGCACACACACACACACACACACACACACACACACACACACACGGCCCATAGAAACTAGACCATGCATGAAGAAAGGAGGAACAACCCCTGTTGATTTGACATGGACACGTTTGGTTAAGGGCATATATATATCATATCATATATATTTATATATATGAGATATATATATTTATATATATGAGATATATATGTGTGTGTGTGTGTGTGTGTGTACCTCGTGAGTACCCAGTGCCCATAGAGTCAGAAGAAGGCATCAGAACCCCTGAAACTGGAGTTACGCATGGAGTTCACATGGCTGTGAACTTCATTGTGGGTGGTGGGAACGGAACCAGAGTCCCCTGGAAGAACTGCCAATGGCCTTAACCACAGAGCCATTTCTCCAGACCATTTCTAGAGCAGCAGAAGTATTACGTATTACGGTAAAAATTAAAAAATGGCACGACTGGTTCCCGAGTGTCACCACTCCATGCTGGGACCCTGGTACTCTCTGACCCGGGCAGTCACTCCCTGGCGTTAGTTCTGGCACCGTATAGAACTACCATTAATTTATCTCAGCGGTGGCTGGTTCCAGTGTGGTACGACGCCACGTTAGCCTAGCTATCTTCTAGTCCCCAGCAGTCTCTCCACTCCCATTGCTAGTCGCTCTGGCCAGCCCTGGACAGCTGGGAACTCTGGTCCCGGCTACTTGGTAACATCAAGACTCAACAAACTGTAACCCAACAATCAGATTTATGTGTTAAAGTCTCAATCTATGATACATCCGCAGAATAAATTCACTGCCAATTAATAGATAGAAACCGCCCATCTAGACAAGATAAAATTGACCTAGACCACCGGGAACGGAATCATCTTCCTCCATGTTTCCATCTCGATTCCCCCGGCTCCTCCTCCTCTCTCCATCCTAGAATTTTCCACGCCTACCCTTCCTTCTCATCCAATGATAGGCTTCGCCTTATCCTGGACCTCCCTTGCTGCATGACATCATCCTACACAGAAGGAAGAGGGAGCTAATGACCGGAAGTTGCAGCAAGGATCGTGAAGCACAGACACAAAGTCTCGTGGGTCTGGGAAATGGAAGCTTTGAGCATCAATTTCCTCTTTGAACCCCAGCAGCTCCAAGAAAAAGAAAGTTTCACTGTTGCTCTCAGAGCGCCTCCCATGGCTCCATGGTTTACGGCTTCAAGCAAACATGACATCTAGAAGAAAAGAGGCTTCCTCCTGGGTTGCCTTTCCTATGGCGCAGGAGCCAAGTAGGCGAAGAATTACCTCAGAATCTGGTGGACTCTGAGATCCTCCTGAGGACAGCTTGAACCCAGGGAGCCTCCCTTGTCTCCCAGGTTCAGGCAATATTTGAGGCAAGTTAGCTTTAAAAAGCGTGCCGAAGGGAACGCTCTCATTTTTGTCACCGTGTCACAGCAAGCAGGTAAGAAAAACCCACTGATACTATCTGTGGCTTTGACCACACTTGACTCTAAAATGTGCCGTCATTCTGAAGGAGCGTTCCCTTCCCTTCCAGGGTGAGGACAGAGGAGAGTTAAGGAGGGATCCAAAGTGGAAGGCCATCACACCAAAGGACGTCTCCATGACATCCTAGCCACTTAGCAACACATCCTGAGGCATGCGTACAACTGACACATTCCCTGCCACAGAAACTCCTCTAGGCTAAGAGAGGACTTGGGGCTCCACTGTGCCAAGCCTAGGATCCTGTGAACCTCCCACTGGCGGTGTTGGAAAAACACAGGCCACTGGTACTGCTTGGCTCCGGTGAGTTGATAACTGCTATTGCTTTCCAAAGTATTTGTTCCTATGGAAGCTAAATCTATTCTGATCCTAGGGCTACCAACAGCACAGGAAGTGTTCTGTGGTCCATCGGGAGCCTAGAGGCCCAAAATAAAGGTATTGGCTCCCTCTCAAGGCCCAAGAGAAGGGTTTCTGCCTTTCCTCTCTCCCAGCTTCCAGTAATCTCAGGGGTTCCTTGAGCGTGTGGGTACCTCCAAGCCAAACGCCCATCTTAGATATGGCTCAAACAACAGGACTTCTAAATTTCCTTCTACACAGACCCATCCTTCTCCAGGGTCACCTCATCCTGAGTGTGGAGACTCTGTTGTCCTGTTTGGTTTTGGTTTTTAAGTCACACTGTATATGCTTTTGCGTTTTCACAGAAGGACGAGTAGTGCACTGCCGTGGTTCACAGGCACACGCACAGGTAAAACCACTCAAACATCCAAATAAATAAATAGATAAGTATAAAAATAAAGGCTTTAAAAGGAGGAGCAAGAGAGGTGACTCTGTTGTAAAGGGAATGTACTCTTGCAGAAGACCCAGGTTCGGTTCCCAGCACCAGGTGACTCACAACTGCCTAATAACTCCAACTCCAGGATATCTGTCACCTTTGTCTGGCTCTCATGGCTCTCTTCATTCACATGGCGTATGTATGTATGTATGTATGTATGTATGCATGTATGTAAGCTCAGGCATATACATAAAATGAATATTTTCATTAAAATAAAAGGATAGGCATCCCTGAGAAATTACACTGGAAACCATCCTCTGTACACCCCCCACACACACACATACACACATATACACATACACAACACATACACACACACACACACTACACATATACATACATGTGTACGAAATAGACTTGAAAGTAACACTCTTCCAAAATGAAAGACTAAGAATATCAATTCTTTCCCAAAAAAGTACGGCCTTGAAATATACGGGAATAGAAGCCACTCCCAGCCAGACACTAGCCTGTAATCTCTCTTTTCCCCAGCCCATAGCCCTCCTGCTCCCAATCTGACGAGTACCCCATGCATTCCCAGTATGTAACTTGCGCCCAGATGGAGTCTACGTCGAAGCTAGCTAGCTATATAACGAGGGAATGCTACCGGGTTGAATCAAGTCATAGCAAGCTTTTCGTTCTGGTCACTAAAGGAGATCTACCTAGCTAAAGGTGTCAGAGAAGCCAGGACATAGAAATCAGAAATCTAAAAAAAAACCCATGTGTAAGCAGGACGAAGCTGAGGCAGGAGGATTGCTGTGAGCTCTGGGCCAAGACTCTTTCTCAAAACCCAAAAATGAAAGCTTGTTGTTGTTGTTGCTGTTGTTGTTATTGTTGTTGTTGTTGTCATTGTTGTTGTTGTTTTGAGATAGAATGTCTGTTTTTGGCCCTAGTCGCCCTGAAACTCACTCCATAGACCAGACTATTATCAAACTCACAGAGACCTGCCTGCCTCAGCCCCCTGAGTACTGGGATTAAAGGCATGTGCCACCGCTGCCTGGCTCAATGAAAACAACTTTTAAAGGAAAATTGGCATAGAAAAGATGTATCACGTCAAGTTGGTCCCTGCTGTATTTAAAGAAGCAAACTTTGACGCTGAAATACTGTCTGCAGTGGCTGCTTCGGATACATGAAGGTCGGGAGTAAAGGCAGGTGTGACGGCTCCTGTCTGTAATCCTGGCACTTGAGATGCTGAGGCAGGAGGATTGCCACGCCTTTGAAGCCAGCCTAAGCTACAGGCTGAGACCTTGTCCTATCAAGCTGGACAAAGAGGAGGGTAGGGGTTGGGATGGAGGAGGAGAGGGAAGGCTCCCACCACCACTGGTCTCTCCTAACGCATTTCCACGTTAGTCTTATCAGAAGCTGCCTAGCCAAAGACGGATGCCGAACAAGAGGCTGATCCCGTTTCCCAATCTTATTTGCAAACAAGCCTCCATTTCCTGCTTATCAAGCACAGTGAGGGGACTTTGTCCGTTCAAATCATTGTCTTAAGCCCGTGATGGAAAGCATCGCACAGGCTTTGTCCCAGCCAGAGCCTGGACGCTCAATGTCATTGAACTCAAAGAGTGCGTAATTCGTAGTGAAAGGTGTGATTGCAGCTCAGCGGGCCAGGTAATCAGCTCCTGATTTTCTCTTCAACATTCTAGACCAATTGGAAACTGTAGCCCAAGAGCAGGCTGGAGGGGATTATCCTGGAAATGCAGTATCCCTTTTCAAATATAAACATGGGGACTATTATCCTAGCTAGTTACCCACCTCCTTTCTGAGAACTGAGACCCAAGCGGTAAGCACAGGGGGCTCTGCCTAGGCAGCTGTCTCATAGCCCTGTCTCCCCAGGGCTCTTCTATCAGCTCACCCTTCCAAGACTGTCGCAACCTTATGATGTCTCCCAAGTCTGAGCCTCCTCATCTCAAGCTTGTTTTGCAAACTTTTGGCCGCTTCGTGGGAACCTGCCTCAACCTGAGGCCTGAGCTTCCTCTTGGCTGGGATGGCGAAGGCTTCCTGAAAGGGATTGGTCTTTTTCCCACTCCAGGCTGATAGTTGGGAAGTTCCAGATCAGAACTCGTCTTTCACGATTGAAAGACAGACGCCAACTGTCCGTTCTCAAAAGCTAGTCTCGACCAAACACTTGGCTGGATATTTAAATGAGTACTTAAAGTATTCATACAATAATAATTATTAATTAATAATAAATAAGTATTTAAATACCAAACAAGACTTAGAGGAAAATAGAGGAAGAGGAGGAGAAGGAGGAAGAGGAGAAAAAGAAACATGGAAGACCAAAGTCCCCATTCTGTCCATGGGTGGCCCTTCTCTGTGGACAGAGTACCTCCAGACAAAGAAGGCCCCATGAGGAAACACGTTGCTTATGTATTAAAGGGCGCTTTCTCCATTTCTTTATGGTGCTTCGAGTTAGCCAAACTCACAATGGATAACATAGTTAGACAGCAAAATAAACAGCAGAGGCCATAAAGCACTGAGCCCTTCAAGCTTCGATGCAGACCTGCAGCCAGCTACCTGCCCCTGTGCTCGAAGGGAGAGCCCAACATATAAACAAAGTCTGCATGCAAGACTCCATGTATTATCAACATATCGCATTCAGGCTCCGCCAGCCTTGCGGCAGACACATAACTCTATGCTATGTAATGTGTAGACCGGCGAGGTCTAGAAAAAAAGAGTATTTTGTTCCTTCAAACATACCCTCTGCTCAGGGTTTGAGTCCTCTGAATTAGGCTGAGGAGGACCCCCCCCACAAAGTGTGTCAGGACACTCCATCAAATTCTTTCTTCTATTAAATGCTGAGCTTAGAATTTAGGTTCTTGGCCAAGGCCCCTCTTTGTGGCTTCCAGATGGTATCTCTTCTTGTTTCTTCTTGATTCTCTTCTCTTCTCTCCTACCCTACAAATACAAATCCCTCCTCTCCAAATACACATACACATACACACAGAGAGGTGGTATGTACCACAGCACATGTGAAGAACCAAGGACAACCTGAAGGAGACATTTTTCTCCTCCCACCATGTGAGTCCTCAGGGTTAAACTGGGAGTTGTCAGGCTTGGCAGCAAGAGTCTT